>NC_053438.1:60211823-60387195 GCF_007990345.1 Gossypium hirsutum | reverse complement strand
TTGGTTTCTCATGTCTGTCAGGTTCTCGGTTCTCTTTTATCTTCCTCTCTCTCCTGATTGGTATAAACAACATTCAACGTTGCCCCTCGTTCCCCTCTTACTTCCTCCTTGCAATTTACTGCCATTAATTTCTACTATTATTTTGTTTATTTAAAGCCTTCTCATTTAGCTGCACAACATTCAATTCTCTCATCTTCTTCCTCCCCTTCTTCTCTTTCTTCCATTCATTCCATAACTTTCCTTCTGCTTTCCTATTGATTCTCTCCGCAAAAGAGAAAAAAAAAGAGAAAGAAAAGCCTAATCTTTATTCTTTCTTCTTTATTCCCTTACTTATTCCTTCCCGGTTAAAGCTACACTATTATAGTTGAAACTTGAAACTTGGATTTGGGGTTTGTCTTTTATCCATCCAAGATATGGGGGTTTCAGGGAAGCCTCAAGTGGATGGAGGGTTAGAATCCGAAGGCAAAAATGGGTCATTGCTGGGATCTCTTACGAGCTCCTTTGAAGCCTATTTACACACATCCAGTGGATGATCAGAGAGATAAAGATAGCACTGATGACAAAGAAGACGAATCCTGTTCCACCACTCCCACGGGACAAGAAGCTAGGATTCCAACCTTACTCACATGTCACCTGCTCCAGTCAAGCATAAACCTACTTTGAAGTGTAATTATGGAAGTGTTAGAGAGTTCTTTACTCCACCAGATTTGGAGACTGTCTTCATACGCCATGTTTAAACACCTAACTCATACTCTCACCAAACCAAGCTTGGACCAATTTGCATAAAAGCTTCATAGCTTTTGCATCTCTACCTCCATTGTCATCTGTTTATCATTTTTTTGGTACTCTTACTCTCACTTTTTTTTCTTTCTAATTTAGGGTATTTAAATTGTAGTGATCACTAGAAGTTCACGTACAGGGGGATCCATAAATAAATAACATGTGGAAATTTAACTTCTTTTGAGTTCGTTCTTAGGTTTCCTGTTTTACCTTTTAAGTTTCTATATCTGTAGTAAGTAATTATTTCCTCTAGCTTGTTGTGTTAATTATCTATAATAGAGAAAAGCATCCAGTTTTCAATTAAGAAATGGTGTGCATTGGGTTTAATTTTCTTCCAGTTTATATGATCTTGCTGCTGTATAATGTTAGCTTCTGCTTTGTACTCTCTTTTGTTTGAAAGTTGAACTGTATATGAATCATGTTCATGTGGGGAGACACATGCAAGTCAACATCTAAGCAAAGTTAGAACTTATTCCAAAGTTGGTAAAAAAAAAAGGTTAGAGACTCACCCTAAAAAGTGACATATCCATCCAGTTTATGAATCATCTTTGTAATAAATTCGAACTTTAATTTCAACATTTGCAATCGTCACCACTTTGTAATGGTAAATCCCTTTTCAAATGGCAAGGAAGATGCTGCACGGATGCTTCACACAGCAGGTGATTGACTGAGACAAATCTCCTACAAAAGGCTTAGCCAAGACCCACCGGAGAGAGGGGGGCCGGTCTCTGCCATAATCCCATCTTTAGACTTAGAGCTTAGCTTTGAGTGCCCCACCAAACATGACCGATGACCCCACCCACCTCGACTCTTATGATAGTGGGAAGTTCTTTGTAATGCTTTCACCTTTTGTGATAACTCAATCTCCCCTAGAAAAAGGACAAAGAACATGTGGGAAGACTTGGATTAGAATCCTATGCAGGGTTTGAATGGACCTTATTTAACTCTTTCAACCCTCAAGTTCTGCCCACCAATAATTGACAATGTCACTTGCATTTGCATATGCATCTCTATTCTAAAAGTAACTTTATACTACTAATTATTCAATATTATTTTTTGAATTAGGATAATGGGGCTGGAATGGAATGTTTATTATCAAAACAAAGTTAACCATTTGTTTAAAACTGAAGAATGTGCAGGCGTAGTTAAAAAATGACAAGGGGGTCTTAACCTAATTTGGACTTCATTTTATAGACTTTAAAGAAAGCTTTATCGGGATCGGAGCTCTGAGATTGAAGCAATCATGTTTGAACACGTTTAACAAAGAGTACGAATCTCCTGGTGTTGGCCTCTAGAGACATCATTTTAGATTAGTTTATTATTCATTAAAATTAAACTAACCCAATAGGCCAAAACTTAGTGGTATTATTGGAGACCCACATGGGAGTATGGGTGGCTAATTTGTCATTGAGTGTTAAAAAAAAAAACTTTTTTAAGTAATACATTCTTCTTGAGCCTATTTTTCACCTGTACCATGGGAGGAGACAAGGGAACAATGGGGTAAATCATGCAAGAATATGCTGAGAATTAAGAGAGTCAAAATGAATTAATTACTATATGAGCTAAATAATAACACTACATCAATTGTAAATAAATAATGATGGATCCTTGTGATGATCAGCCTTGAACCTGGCATATGCCCCCTAGTTAGAGCTATACAGTAGGGTACTGAAATCTGAGTGTAAATCTCTACCACTGCCATTATATATACAGCACGTGATATCCACCAGAACATAATGCAAAATCATATCCCAATTCAATTCCTTTGCCACTTGAAATTGTAACACAGCTTTACACAAAGTCGTTTCCAAACCCTCTATAAATACTGAAAAAGCCTTAAAATACTGTTGGAGAGCGCTAGCAAAAACCCGCTCTTTTTTTTTAAATGACGACACTTGTAGAAAGATGTGGTTTGAATGGCTGGTTGTCAGAAAGGGTTTTGGGTCTGAATTTGGCTAAAATTGAATGGAAGAGCTTATAACTCTGTCGTTTTCTCATGGCAAAACCAATGTGATTTGTTCGAGTTAGGGAGGCCTGTCGTCCCTACCTACTCATCCCCGCATATTTTTGAAATTATCGACATTTTTAAAAAATACTTTATACATATTTATAATTTAATTCCATTTTTAATAAATATTCATACAAATATATTGTATTAAAATTTAATTATAAAAATAAAAATGATCAAGATAATTTTATTTTAAAAATGCATTGAAAATATAGAATCTTATATCAACATAAAATTATTGGATCAAAACAATTAAATTTTGATGAGACACAAAATTACACAAACTTGATACAATAGTGAGAAGCATAGGGGCATGAGCAAAGGTGCAATAAGTAGGAGAGTGGGATGAAATAATTGGAAAAGAGTACAAGGTACGTAGCAAATAAAGAACAATAACAACATATTAGGTTGAGTCAAGTGAAGTGTGGGACGTGTCTGTGATCAACAATGACCCAACAAATCTTGCGGGATGTTTACGTTGCCAAAACATCATGTGGGGGACACTTCAGACTTACACCTCATCTTTTTAACACCATGTTAATAATAAATTTATTTAACATAAATTATCATTATTATATAATATTTAAATCCAAAATGTGATATAAAATAATATAAATTTACGAGCTGTGGGTATGACAGCATAGCCAAAGCCGGCCCCGGCAATTTTGACCAGTGAAGAAGAGTTTGTGGTCAAAGGTTATAGGCTTTGAATTGAATGGGACTTATTGGCTGATCATGGGATCATCATGACCAACTATTAACCTCGGCTTGAATTAGAAATGATGGAAGAACATCAATTTATAATTTTCTATAGAAAATTATTATACCTTTTTAATTTCAATAGAATGACTAATAATGATTAATCATGAAAAGGAAAAGTGCACCAAACTTTTTATTGTTGCTTTCTTGTCAATTGTCTATTTGACTTTGGCACCATTCATTTTCTTCGAAATTTATAAGTGTTTGAATAAAAAATATTAAGCTTAAAATATTAATTTAGACAAAAATATTGAATTTCACTATTCAAAGATTAAATCTGGTATGATGTAATTTGTTTTCAAATTTTTAATATATTATTATTTATTTTATATATTATGTAATTTATATCGTAAGAAACATTAAATATGTTATACTATAATACATATATTACAAAATATATTTTAAAAATAAAAATAATATGGGTGAGTCTAACTGGGTTTGGCTTAGTCAATTACAAATATGGGAGGACTTGGGTAAAATTTGAGGCTCATATTCAAGTTGGGTCGAGCTTGGGCACCTATGCATGATATTCCTCCAATGCATAGACTTAGCCTAAACTTGACCAGTAACATTTCGCCCGACGGGGCCTTAGTGTTTAAGCGTTGTTTATAGAAGTAAAGTATGTAGAGTAAGTTTGAGTGAGTAAGGTACCTGGCTAAGTATATGAAATCCATGGATGCGCCTTCGAGCGAAGTTTGTGTTAGGCAAGCTTGGTGGTTTGGCAGACTCTCCTGTAGAGTATACACCATCCCAACAGTTAGACGAATATGTTGAATCTTTAAAGTTAAGCTCTTAGAGTTAAGTCCTTAGTGTTAAGTCCTCAGTTTGGAGGAACTATCTATTATATTATTATTTCATTATTTTGATTGAACGATTTAGGTAGCTTGATGAGAACCAGTTAAAATGGGATAAGTTACTGTAAATGTCAGGACACACATTTAAGATGAAAGAGAAAGTTCTTAGTCACGGGTACCAAAGGAAGGGTAGTAGGGTAATTTAATGTGCCCACTAGGTTTACCTTTTATGTATTTCTGTATAAAGCCAACATTGAATTCTTGAGCAAGTTTATGATTTCTATGGCCACCATATTATCTTCCCAAAACTTTCTTTGCATTTTTCTCTCAGAAACCCAAGACCTAAGACTTGCTCAAAGATTTGGGTTAGCTGTACTCAGCCAACTCCATCTTCGTTAGTGCCTAGTAAAAATCAACGAAACTCAAGTTATTTCATGGTTACTTACAAGGCCATAGGGTTTCATGTTTTAAGAAACTTCCAAATTCTGGGTTTCCTGTTAATGTTCTTGTAACTTGCACAGCTTTCTGTTAAAACGATCTAAAAAGTTTAACTTTTTATATATAGCTTAAGATACTCTCGAAGGCTCTCGAGATAAGGGCAAATGTCCTACTGTGTAACCTAGTTGCATTTCTAATAAGTTCCTTCTTACTCCATATGTGTGTATGCTTTCATTTGTGTTTGGTTTGAGGTAAGTATACCTATCATGTGAAAATAAAATGTTTGTGCAAGTGAGACAGAAGACGTTGTCAATAGTTTGTTTTGGTATGTCCGTGTGAAAGAAGTAAGGGTCTTTCTTTGTGTTAAGTCATTACCCTCTCCCCCTTTTGCTTCTGAAACGAACCATATTGTCTGAAAAGGAAAAGAAATGAATTCAAGGTGATTCCTTCAATAAAATGAGCATTGAACAGGAGATCATGATACATGAAAATGGTTGTGTAGTGGGGCAAGTATTATTGCAAACCAAATTGGTGAGGCATGATAAAGGAAAAATAAATGAGTGAGTGATATGACTCTGAGTATGGACTAGGGTTTTTGGCTAACATGAAGAAGGTTGTCTTTATAACTGCATGGGTGTAGAGTACTCGCCAAGTGAATAGTGCCCAGAGTATTGTCTATATGTGTTTGGTATTCACCAACTAACGAATTGTGTGACTATGTTGGGATGGAAGGGCTTACTTGAATTGTATATGATTATTGAATTGTTTACTTTTGGAACTCACTAATTTCTTCGAACTTACTTAGTTACCTTTCCTTCTTAGGCTTGTTCACGAAGTAAAAGAACCTTCAAAGACTACGCCAAAGGATAAATCATCATCGTGAGATTTCAAAGTATTTTGTATTATGTATGACATGGGGGTGTTGTCATGACGAAGTCCTTTTTTTTTGAAGAATGAACTTTGTATATTTGAGCTTATGCTTTTGAAACTATAGATCCGATGAAAATTTAGTAAAGTTATTACGTTTTATATAAAGCCCAAATTTATTTAACTTCGATTGACCATTGTTTTGCGTCTATTAATATATATATGTACATGAGTAATGTTGCGATTAAGTGGTGGTTGCGTCCAACATGGTTTCGAAGAGATACTGATTTTAAAGCAGTGATGCGCTATTCCTAGATCCTCCTTAAGGATTGGGTTTGTGGTGTTACACGACCTATGAACACCTATATTTATGTGTAGACTTGATCATGGGTTGGGCTACCCGGCTCGACCCAAAGGCTGACCCAAAAAGTGAGAGGGTTTGGGAAAAATATAGGCCCGAAATATGGGCTTGGAAAAAAAAGCTCATTTACTAAATGGGTCGGGCCTCAAGTAAGCTTTTATTTTGGCTCGGGCCGAACTCAAATTTGAAAAAAACTTTTATTGTTTCCACTATTTTGGTGTTATTTTGCCATTGTTTTGCTGTCATTTTGTTATTATATTGCTACTATTTTGTTGTTATTGTTTGGATATTTTATAACTATTGTTTTATTGTTAATTTTGCTACTATTTTAGAGGCATTTGCTTGCTAAGTTACACTTATCTTAGTGTTATTTAAACATAAATATTAGATACTTTATTTCAATTTGTTGGAAAACATTTATTTTAATGTTTTTAGTGTATTTGATGTATAATATATTTTAAAATTGTTTTTATATAAAAATTTAATACGGGCGAGCCGGGTTGAGCTCAGGTTTTAGCATTTTTATCCAGGTTGGGCTTGAGGCAAAATTTTAGGCCTAGTTTTCGAGTCGAGCCTAGAACACATGCCTAAAATTATATTAACACCCAACCAAACCCAACCCGACCCAACTCATGATCACCTCTATTTATATGTTAGTCTACTAAATTTATTTAAATGAATTTATATTAATGTAAGTATTTTTTGGTACAGTTTCTGATAACAAGCTTAATTTACATACTTTTTTTATTTATTCTAATGAAATGTGAATATAGATGCTACTAATTTTGGTATTTTATTGTTTTTTTATGTAGGTACAACACATGTTCAAAGTGTTAAAATACAAGCTAAAATGTAAAATTACTGATAAGGTTTGACATGGGAACAAAAGTTAGTGTATAAGATTTATAAAGTTTAGGATTATTTTATTTTAATAATTATTTTTAGGTTTAGTTTTATTTAAACTTTATTTAAAAATATATTTTGTAAAAATTTTAATTAGGATTAAAATCATCTTTATTTAGTTAAATAAATTATATAGTTTATATTTAGAAGTTTGAATAGAAATAGAGTATTTTTTAGATAAAATTTCCATTAGCAAAAACCATGGGAGGTTAAGCACGAAAAAGGGGAGCATATTCGATTATTGTCCTGACGGACTCCATATACTGCCATTGTCGAGTTATGGTCTTATACATTAAACCTCTTCTTAGGTGTCACCCCATAGGAACTTACCGTCGTCGCTGTGTCACCCTATAGAACTTGCTAACTATCGTCACGATGTTGCTCTATAGAACCTAATAATCGTCGTCATGGTGTTGCTCCAAAGGACTGGTCGATATCATTCCATTTCTCATTTAACCTTAATGCTCGAACACTGAAGTGTCCCTTCCATAAGGCCTGAAGCTTCGCACATCACAGTTGTAACACCCTACCTAATGAAGCCTTAGTGTCTGGATACTGTTTAGGTAAATAAGGCGGGTGAGATAATTTTTGAATAAGTATAGTGTTAGAAGTAGACTAAGTATAAGAACCCTTTGAACACGCTTGTGACGCCTTGATGTTGGCGAGCATTAGGTTGGCACAGAGTGATCAAGAAGTGTCTGGTTAGGAAGGACTCACCCAAAAGCTTTAATGGCATATAGAGTGGGCAGACTCCGTTATAGATAAGGAAAACGATCTTTATGATGTGAGTTTATGTCAGCAGTGTAAAGTATCCTATAAGATTGGCTTTGAGCTAGTCAAGATGGAAGAAACAATAGTTAGGAACCAACAAAACGAGAAACGAGATGGCTAAGGACAAAAGATAGGTACTCAATTACTTTTCTTGGAAATTATAGATTTGGATAATACAACCCAATGACTGATGTGATGTTTAACAAGTTTTAATAAAGACTTATGTAACACTCCTAACCTGTATCCATCATCGGATCAGGATTACAGAGCATTACCAAAATTTACAGGATAAATACAATTAATTCATATAATTTACTATTCATATATGAAACTAAATAAACTCAATCATATTATCCCTTAAATGGACCCTTGATGCCCAAATTATGGATTAGAAAAAAGTCGGGACTAAATCGAGAACTCATAGAATTTTTCACGAAATTTCAAAATTTTTCTAATGTGCAGAGGACACACACCCGTGTGGCCAGCTGTGTAGCTCACACAGCCAAGTGAGACACTTGTGTCTTAGGCCATGTGGGCGTTCGATGTGAAGCACACAGTCATGTTCCAGTCCGCGTCCAAATTAGGTTGTGTACTACTTAGTCACACGGCCGAGCCACATGCTCGTGTGCTAGGCCATGTGAGCATACTGACTTGCATAATTAAGGTGCAGGATTCACACGGCCAAGTCAAACACCTGTGTGTCAAGCCGTGTGTGAGACACACGCTCGTGTCCCTACCTGTGTAAAAATACCTGAGCATTCTGTTTTGAAATTTTAAAATGCAGAGGACACACGACCGGAACACACGCCTATGTACTAGGCCGTGTGTCACACACGGCTGAGTTACACACCCGTGTCTCTGCCCGTGTGGACAAAATAAAGCCGTTTCCATGCCTTATTTCTCAGCCAAACTTGTCTTCCACCTACATCAACATTTAAACACATTCACCAACCAATTCAAGATATTTAAACCAAGCCAAAATCAAGTCTTAATCTTGACATTTTACACATACAACCATTGTTGTGATAGCCCGAAATAGGGCCTAATCGGAATAGTGGTTTTGTAACCACAAATCCGAAGTGAAATAGTTTTATTTTATAAATTTTTATTAGTTACTGATTGATTGAAATATTGTGTGAAAATATGGATAGAAAATTTTAATGATTTAGTGCCTAATTGAATTTTTAGGACTAAATCGAGAAAAATGCAAAGTGTGTCTAATTAGTGATTAAATGAATTAATTGAATTATTGCATGAAATTGGAAGTGTTTATGTGGCAATTAGACCATAAATTAGTGTTATGGACACAAAAGGGTAATTCTAGAAAAATATCTAAGTAATGGGTCAAGGGCATTTTTGTCTAAATTGAGAAAAAGACAAAATAAAGAGAAAATAAGTGTCCATCTTCTTAAAATCAGAAGCTTGCTGCCGAAAGTTTCATGTTACCATAGCTAGGGTTCTTGATTTTTCTAAGCTCAATTGTAAGTGATTTCTTGCCCCGTTTTTAATTATTTTCGTATTTTTATGCTTATTGATGCTTGAATTTCATGTTTCTACTAGTAATGACGTCAGGTGCAGAGGCATCCTCTATTGCATGAATAGCATATGTCCTTGCTGGTGTTCGTGCTTCAAATTTAGCAATTGAATCTTTTCTTGTACCTCAGGTATCACTCATATTACCGGGGTTACAACCTCTCGAGGTGAGGGGTTACTTGGCCTTGAAGCCTGAACAATATCTTTTTCAAGCCTTTCTAGGCAGTCTTTGAGATAGTGATTAAGAGAACCACATCTAAAACATACTCTGCTTCTCATACGGCACTCACCGAAATGTCATTTATTACAATGTTTGCATCTTGGTTTAGTATTTTGACACTTCCTGCACTTACTATAGATGGGGTCCTAGATCTCAGATTAGAGCATTGAGCATTTCGGTCTCTTTCAGAGCACCCCACAAATGTGGTAGAATGATCATGATATTTTTTCAATTTCTTTGAAACCGACAATTTTGACTTTCCCATAAAACTTTTGCTTGAATTTCAAGCTTCCATCTTTGCCTGCCTCTTTTCTTTACTTAATTCTTTAGCTTTATGTGCTCGATCAACCAATACTACAAATTCTTTTAGTTCTAGAACCCCAATTAATAACTTGATATCTTCATTTAATCCCTCTTCAAAATGTTTACACATGACAACTTTAGTCAAGATTTCTTCTCTGGCATATTTACTTAACCGAACAAATTCCCGCTCATACTCAAATACAGTTATATTTCCCTGTTTGAGTTTTAAAAATTCTTTTCTTTTCTGATCAAGGAATCTTTGGCTAATATATTTGTTTTTGAATTCTGTTTGGAATAATTCCTATGTGATATTTTTCCCTCGATACAACAGAAGTCAAGGTATTCCACCACTGATAAGCTAAGTCTTTTAACAAAGATACAACATATTTCAAACATTCATCAGGTGTGCAAAACAATTCATTCAAAACTCTAACAATAGTTTCTAACCAAAATTCAGCCCTTTCCAGATTGTCTTCAGTAGTAGCTCTAAATTCTTCTGCCCATATTTACGAATTTTATCTACCAGAGGCTTACCAGTTCTAACAGGTTCTGTACATTGTGACATATGCGGAACCGATTGAGGGACATGAGGGGGAGGTTGTTGTACAGTAGGATTTGTTCTAAAAAATTCAGTGAACCATTCATTCATCATTTGAAAGAAGGCTTATTTAGCCTCCTCACCTCGGCCCTCAGATATAGGCTTCCTATAACTTGAAGCAGCTCTTTGAACTGAAGCTTGAGCATTGATCCCAGCTTCCTCGGATTCAGCTCGGTTGGACGACATTACTATATGAAAAACATGTTTAAAATGGTTAAGAGATATCACCCTATCACAATTTATATAATGGCATGTATAGGAAAACAACTGAACCGTAGCTCTTATACCAATAAATGTAACACCCCTAACCCGTATCTATCACCGGATCAGGATTACGGAGCATTACTAGAATTTAAAGAATAAATACGTTAATTCATATCATTTACAATTCATATCCGAAACTACATAAACTTAATCATATTGTCCCTCAAATGGACCATCGAGGCCCAAATTATGCATTAGAAACAAGTCGAGACTAAATCGAGAACTCAGAGAATTTTTCACGAAATTTCTAAATTTTTCTTATGTGCAGGGAACACACGCCTGTGTGGCCAGGCCGTGTAACTCACACGGCCGAGTGACACACATGTGTCTCAGATCGTGTGGGCGTTCGATGTGAAGCACACAGTTGTGTTCTAGTTCGTGTCAAAATTAGGTTACATATTGACTTAGTCACACGGTCGAGCCACGTGCCCATGTGATAAGTCATGTGAGCATACTGACTTGCATAATTAAGGTACATGATTCACACGGCCAAGTCACACGCCCATGTGTCAAGCCGTGTGACACACACAGTTGAAACACATGGCCGTGTCCCTGCCTGTGTAAAAAATACCTGAGCATTCTGTTTTGAAATTTTAAGATGCAGAGGAAAAATGGTAAAAACACACGCCTATGTACGAGGTCGTGTGTCACACAATAATAAGGTCATTTCCAAGCCTTATTTCTCAGCCAAACTTGTCTTCCACCTACATCAACATTTTGACACATTCACCAACCAATTCAAGATATTTAAACCAAGCCAAAACCAAGTCTTAATCTTGACATTTTACACATACAACCATTGTTCCCTTAGGCTTTCCAATAGAAAATTTATTATTATGTCATTCTAAAACTTATACTTACCTAGATACCAAATGCATATATGCATAAATCATATTCATACCTCAATCATGATAATACCTTATATACATATCATAACATGATCATTACAAGCCATTCAAATGGCTATTTACAACCAAAACATGTGTGTATGCCAACATTTGACCAATTTAACCTATAAATGTCATTATCTTCTAATTAAATTTTGATATTTGTACCAAAAGAGTTGAAGAATAGTGTGATCTTGCTCCAACCCACTCTAACCTTTACGAGCTTTCGAGTACTATAAAATAGAGAAAATAAAACAGAGTAAGCATTTAATGCTTAGTGAGTCCGTATAACTGGAAGTTTAACCTACCATTCATTTCCATTAAAGTAAAATTACAAAATGCATCCAAGAAATTTCGCTAATAGCCTAAACACCCAACTTCATCAAACATGTTAGTCATTATAATTCACACAATTGTCAAAAAACATGAATGAGCTCATCATGTAATAACTTTCATATACATATACTTTTTTTATCATATTTCCATATAACATGTACATTTTCATAACAAATCATCTCAAGTTTAGTTTGGCCCATGTCAAAACTTTGCTCGTTGAATTTATTTAAAATATCGATGGATACACAAGTAGTACACTCGAGGTGTACAATTGTAATCCTTCAACTCATATTCAGGAGTACCGATTGGAGCACATAATCAGAAAGCACACTCTCAAGCCATATAACGGGAAGCTCATGTGAGCCATGCAACAGGAAGCTTATCCGGGCTATAACAGGAAACTCATAAGAGTTTAAAACAGAAAGCTCATGTGAGCTTAAAGGGTAACTCCGAAGAGCTATTATCAGGAAGCTCTAGATAACCGTATATCAGGAAGTTCAAGCGAGCCTATATCGGGAAACCCATAAAGGGCCTATATCGGGACGCTCATAAAGAGCTGCGGTATGTCCGCAATACATGCAGGATCAATACCGATCATATAACAGGAAGCTCACAAAGAGCTGCGGTATGTCCGCAACACAATCATGACCAATACGATCAGGATGCTCATAGGAACCATATAACGGGAAGCTTGAGAAGGCTTATAATGGGATGTTCTTAAGAGTTATGGTGTGTTTGCAACATATGCAGAATCACAACTAATCGAAAATCTGTATCCATCGAAATCTATGTATTCAAACAGGACTTAATAATTATCGGGTATTGTCAAATATGTGATTAATCTCATTTACATAATAATTATACAACTTACATGTACAACAATCAGATTTAAACATATAAGTGTACACAATTTAGTTACACGAACTTACCTCTTCACTTGCTTGTATACGGAAATCTACTAATTCGACACTTTTTCTTTACCTCGATCTAACTCTTTATTTGATTTTTTCGGATCTATATAAATGGGTTTAACATCAATTTAATACATTTCATATTCAATTCAATCCAATTTACATCTTAGGCAAAAGTACCATTTTGCCCTCATACTTTTGATAAATTCCAATTTCATCCTTAGGCTCGGAATATGAAATTCATGCAATTTAATCCTTATTCCAAGCCTAACCAAATTTTCATATAACATTTACAGCCCATGTATTTGACAAAATTTACAAATTTTCCATAAATTTTACATCTTTTCAATTTAGTCCCTAAATCACAATTTCATGAAAATTTCCTTTACAAAAGTTGTTTGTCTATCATCAACCTTTCATTTTCTACCATTAATTTCAAATTTTCAGCATACTCATCCATGGAGAAATTTTAATACTTTGATAACTTTGAAAATTAATCCCGAAATTAACTAAATTAAGTTATTACGATCTCGAAAATATAAAATTACTAAAAATAGGACAAGATTACTTACCCAATTAAGCTTGCTTGATTTCTTTCTCTTAGCTTGGGTCTCCATAGAAAATTTAGGAAGATGATGAAATAAAATTATTTTATTCAATTAATTAACTTATCATCTTTTAATTTTTCAACTTTCCAATTTCATCCTTGTCTTTTCTTGAATTTCCATGGATGAGTCATTATAGTTTTCTACTAACTCCATTTAATGGTCTAATTGCCATATAAGGACCTCAAGTTTTGAATTCCATAGCTATTTACTACCTATAGCTACTAGAATTCAACTTTTGCATTTTATACAATTTGGTCCTTTCTATAGTTAAACTAAGTAAACGAATAAGTAAACTAAGTGTTACTTTAAAAGGGTGAAGTGTTCTCCACCCCACTAATGCTCTTAGTGTGATAAGTGGGCGCGTAACCAGTATTGGACTAAGGCAAGAAACTGCCATAGAAAGGAATAAATGATTAGGAAAAAGAATTCTAGAAAGATATTACAGAAACTTGGATAATAGGATCGTCACCAATAAGACATGACTCGCAAAGTTTGATTAGTTAAGATACCAATTGTGCTCTAACGTATGACTAAGGAAAAATGATGGATTAAGGCATAAGGGTATGCTATATAAATATATGTGTTCCAGTACACATCTCTTTACGATTGTCAAGCATTTATCAAGTAGATTGTAAGGATTGGGATGCGTGTCAAATATCTATAAGGACAAAGGTAAATATCAAGGTAACCCGAGTAAAATGAAGGACCTTCCGCCTTATTCTTTAAGAAGTAATCTCTATTTATAAAAAGAGGGAGGGAATAGAGAGAATTCGTCTTATCCTTTGAGTTGAGTTGAGTTGAAGATATAGATCTAAGCTCTTAGATGCCCCTTACTAAGGTAAGACCTACAACCTTACATGCTAAGTTGTTAAGGAGAAGCCCAATTTAACTGGGTAAAGTAAGTATGGTAAAGTATTATTCAGAGATTTCTAATGTTCAAAGTGAAATAAAATGAGTTAAGTGTACAGATCTTGATGAGTTCTAATGTTCTGTCAATTAGGGGCTATTGATCTACTTGACAGAAGCCTGAACCTAGTGTTTAAAGCAGCTAAAGATGCAATTAAGGTGAGTCTCAAGTCGACTCCTACAAATGTATTATGCATGTTAGAACTTCTGTGAAAATAAGCTAAAATACATGATGTGATGATTCTGTAAGAAATGTCTGTCTGATGAACTTGCATGAATGATTCGTATGGAAAATGGATATGATCTCTGAGGTTAATGATTAATATGTCTAAATGAGTAAAGTGTGTATATGTGTGTTCTGATAACATGAACAAGTCTATTGTGAAAGATTCAGTCATGAGTAAGTCAGATGTGAATGTGTTTGCATGAAGTGTTTGTGTCAGTTTCTGGAGTCTTCTAAAAGGGTCCATTGGGATTAAAAACACGAATATCTGAAAGGAAAAGTTCATGTCACTCTAAATACCATATAGTGTAAGACCATGGTTGGGACATGGCATCATATGAAATATGTAAAGGATAATTGGGTGATTACCAACGATGAGGGTCAAACCTCAAGACAGTGAGTTTAGGTAAATCTCTATTGTCAAAAACACCATTTTTCGTATAAGTAAGCTTTTATGGTTATCTCTGAATAGACACTTTTATGGCTATCTCTAAAAGGAAGCCTTTGTGGCTATCTCTAAATGGAAGCCTTTGTAGTTATCTCTGAATGGAAGCCTTTGTGTCAATCTCTGTTATAAGAAAGCCTTTATAGCAATCTTTGTTAAAAGGCTGCATTTATGGCTATCTTTTTTAAACGAATATCTTTGTGGCTTTCTCAGTTAAATGAATCATTTTAGGGCAACCTCTGTCAAAAGGATGTCTTTATGGCTATCTCTGTCAAAAGGATGCCTTTGTGGCCATCTCTGTTAAAGGAATGCCATAGGCAGACTCCGTTAAAAGAATGCCTTTGTGGCAAAACATTGAAAGGAAAGCCTCTATGGCTATCTTTGGAAAGGAACACATTCGTGGAAAAATATAAATAATAGATTTCATTATGACCATCTGACGACAACACTTTTAGGTGGACATTGAATGAATGACGAACCCTGTATAGTTAAAGGGGATGAATAGAAAGGCTAGTATGCGACAGAGTGCGTGGAAAGGCAAAAATATGAGCTAAATTAAGTACAAGAGTGCACTTGTCACATCCAAAAATTGGGTATAGAAGTTTTGAGGGTAAAAAGGGAATTTTGGCTTGGAATAGGTTTGAAATTTTTGAATTGTGGTAACCCGAAATTGTTTTTGACTACAGTTTTTGGAAATTAAATCAAATTTTAAAAATAAGGTTGAAAAGATCTTTAATTTTTAAATAAGGAATATTTGAAAAAGAGTCAAAGTTAGAAGTGGTTCAAAAGCAAATAACCAAAAACTTTAAAATTAACCTAATATTTCCCCCACCTATAAGAAACCCACGATAGTTTTCTTCCCTCTCCCTTTTGTTGTCGTCCCTTGAGTTTTCTAAGTACTAATCCTCCAATTTGATTCCCAAACTTCATTCCTTTGATTTCTTTCATCCTCATAGCATTGAACCTTTTTAGAATTCTATAAAAACCATAACAAACACCATTGGTTTCACCATTGCTCAACTTGTGGGTTTTCTGGATTTTTAATCAAACGTTCATTTCCCAATAAACTAAGGTAATGTTTTATTTTTCTATTAGTTTTTAATGATACCTAGCCTTATAGATTGAGTTTTTATCCATTGATTCAAGAGTTTTGAATGAATGTCGAAATTTTGGTTGTTAATGGTGAAATCTGGGATTTTTTATGAAATCAATATTTTAAAGTGTTTTTCAACTTGTTTTAAAGTGGTTAGAAGGTTTCTAAACTTTTCCTAAGGTTTCATTAAGAGATTCTAAAGTTTTAATTAGTTTTCGTGAAAAATGGTTATTTTACATCAAAATTTTGGAACCATGAATTTGTGTAATTTTGAGTGGTTTGAAGGTTGAGAATCAATTGTAAATGATTAATTATTCGATTGGAATTAGTTTTATGTGATAGGAATAAGTAGGTGTTGAGATTTGTGTTTCGACTAAGCTAGTCAAAATTTTAGTTTCAAGAGAATATAGCTTAGGCTTAGTTTTTGGTTGATTTAGGTGAGTTTTTGGTTGAATGATAATTGTGTTTATTGTGTGATTTACTTTGGTGAAGCTTTAGAATCAGTAGGACCTTCTACGAGTAAAGTAAAAGGTAAGGAAAAACTAGTTTAAGCTTTCAGCGACAAAGGCAAAAGTGCGTACGATGAGTGTTCGGAATCGCTGATTGTAGACATGATTCATAGTGTTAATTGGGGATTTAAGAGTAGCCTAAACCCCTACTCTAAATTTCGAGTGTAAGCTTTGTCATACCCTTGTTTAATTTGTGAAATATGTGATTGTGTCTTATGGAATTGTGAATTAAGATTTGATACTACGACATATGCAATATGCTTGGGATGGCTATTGTGAAAGTGTTAATTGCGGGCATGTTATACATGTCAATTGACTGTGATAATGTTGTGCTTATAAAGTGAATGTGCAGTGAAAAAAATGTAGAAAAATGGTAAGTAAAATGCGTTTAATTGTGGATATTTTGGCTTTGTGATCTTTAAGACCGTTGGATATAGTTGGCATACCATAAGATTTTTGAGTACTCACCCTTTTGTTGTGTTTTTGTGGCGTTAAGGCCCGAGACAGATTTGGAGAGATAAGGGAATATGAGCTCGACTCCATTCAATGAGATATGTTGGTGTGTTGGAGAGTGTTAGCTAAATGCTACACTTTAGAGATATGTTCGACTTATTGAGTCATTGGTGTGTTGGAGATCCATGTATCCAATGTGTGGTGATTAGAGCCCACTTTCATGTTTCATAACCTCAAGTGCCAAATTATTGTTTAAATGTGATACGACGATATGTGATGTATGCATAAACATGTGAATAATAAGCTAAATGAGTTGATTAATATACATGAATATGTTAGTATGTTCTCATAATAAATTGCGTATGTAGTTGAGCTTTGATCGTTTTCGTTTAACGTGTGAATGCATATCTATTTGGTGGTTATTCTAATCATTCATTAAGCTTGCTTAAGCTCACCCACTCTTTTTGAGTAGGTGATTTATAGCATTTGAGCGATGCAGAAATTTCCAAGGGAGTGATCCAAGAAGATTTAGCATTTGAGTAGGTGATTTATAGTTATTATCTTGAACTATAGGAATAAGGCAATGTGTTAGATTTGTTGCATGAATATTGTCATGATTTTTTAGATGATTATTTGATTTCTATTACTTGTAAAATTATGGACGTTGATATTAGTTCATTGGTTTACTTAGCTTAAATTATTTGTGATGCATGGAACTGAAGAATTCAGATATTTTCGATGCTAAACATTGAGTTTTTAAATGCATGATGAGTTGGTATATGGATGGTTGTGTTAAATACCCTATTTTGGAGTTATTTTTGTTGTTTTGTGGAAAGGTATCGATAATCGGGTATTTAGTATCAATACCTCTATGATATTTTGAATGTGCAGAAAGTCAGTGGCTCATTTTGGTATCGATACCATTTCTTGAGTATCGATACTCAGGGTAAAAATACCGATATTTTTTTACTGGTATTGATTGTTTGCTAGTTTTAATTTTTACAGGGAAACATAATTCTAAATTGGTACCGATTTTTTAAACGGTATCAATACCCCTTATGAAAATAATGATACCATTGAGTAGGTATTGATACCTACGTGATCTTTTAAAAAGCTTATGTTAAATGGTCTTTAAGCATGCTTTTAACTTGTTGTAAGGTCGATTATTGTATGTTTAAGCGAAATTTTAACTTCGGACAGGGGAGATTAGACTTAAACCTCATATAGTTACTTGATTATGATGTTAGCCACAAATCAATGAGATGTTTTATGCTTTGTTGATGATGAGACAGTGGTATAACGTCTTGTTACTTGGGCTCGATGATCAAGCCGAGTATAGGGTGTTACAACACTAAAATAAAGAAGATATGGGCAAGTTTTAAGATAAGTATTGGGCACAATCTACCTTGTTGAAGATAATGATAAGACTAGTGAGTACAGAATAAGTTATTAAGTTTGATAATAAGGTAAATGAAGAGATTAAGGATTATGTAAAGATAAGATTTAAGAATGGATATAGAAGGGAAAGATAATGTTAAATATAATACGCACAAGTGAAGAAAAATGATTCTGAAGAAAGAAATATGGTAGCCTCAGTATCGTACCTGCCAAAAAAGGTAGAATGAATGAATGAAAAAGTACTTTAAGGTTTAACTCACTAAGTTTTTATGAACTTACAAAAGTTGTTTCTGTTTTCAAGTCTGTAAAAGAATATGCGTCGAGAGACAATGCCAGGGCTATGCCAAAGAAACAGCGTGGTGGGCTATTATGTATATAAAGGAAAATAAGTGGCGTGTCAAAGTCTGGGCTAAATTTCATTAAGTATTATCCTAAAGTATACTCGGTAGACTAAGAGATAAGTAGGAAAGTTTGAAATGTTATTGAATTGAAACGATAACCACACATTGTATTATTACAAGAAACTCTGTAGTAGCCATAGATAGTAGTTTGTGCATAGGCAAGACGTAAATATAACTATACAATGTACTCCATAAGAAATTCTATTATACAAAGATAAATATTTACATCAATGAATAAGAAAGAAAAGTTTCAAGATACATTTGTATAAGGCGTAACACCCGAGATTTAGATCCGGAAGATTATGTTGGGTGGAGAGCATTACAACAGTTGCACTTAGCAACACCGTATGGCAGTATCTTAATGGAATTTTATTTTCCTATTCATTTGTCTATTCCTCCATTTCAAAATTCTTAATCTTGATGCTCAAACACGGTAATGTCCCCTCCGCAAGGCCCAAAGGTTTGTACAACACGATTTGCACTCAACAGCACAGTATGACGATGTCTAATAGAAGTTCCCATTTCCCAAATCCTAACTTCATCTAACCTGTTAATAATTTCCTTTCGCACCATGCATACGATACTCAAGCATATCATACAAATTATCATTATATATATAACACGGTAGTTAAGTAATCATCAACTATATATTGTTAAATAATTAGCAAACAACTGACAAGCTTACTTAATATTTTGCACATACAGACCACAATGTTAGGTACCCTCTAAACATAAATAATGTGATACAAGCAAGACACAAAACATCACCTATCATTCAAAAAATAAGGTACATAAACTCACATCGCTTCCTTCTTCTTGTCACCTTAGCTTGTCCACACACCAGAGCCTCCTTTGTCTTGACAACTAAACATGACAACCATTTTCTAGTTAAACTAAAGGTATTCAACCCTTAAAACCCAGAATCCATCGTTATAAAAAATATTTTAAGAGTTCTTACTTTACTTCTTCCTTTAATCCATGAGTTTAGAGAGGTAAAAAATCTTACCAGTTCCTCGATTTCTCTACTACTAGACTTCAATTCACACGACTGCTACATCAAGAAAAGCTTCCTTTAACTAAATTCTTTTCTTCTTCAGAGGGATAGAAGAAAATGATAATTTAAAGTAAAATTTTAATAAACATAATTGAGAAAATTTTGTCTCCACACACTCATATATATACACACACCTTTAGCACGATTTTCACGGACCGTCTCTACCATTAATCCTTAATCATTTTGTATCCCACTTTGGAACAAGCCAGTTTCCATCTAACTAAAACCAAAATTGAGATCCAACTGGTAACAATTCAACCATTAAAAATTTTGAATTTCTTAGTAAAGTTTGATATTTCACTAATTCTTCCAATTTAATCCTAGCCTTCGTAAATTTTGGGTCAATTAGGAGTGATCGAGTATTACAGATGTCACCTAGATCGAGCATTCTATAGGTGTTGGGGGTGATTTCAATTCAATTACATCTCATACGGAGCTTAAAAAGGGAGCAAGAGGTGTAAGTGGTTTTAGTAGTCTTTTTTGCAAATTCATATTTTACTTTAGTTTAGATGATATGGGTTTTTCAGGTTCATTCTTCACATGGCTCGAGGTAATCTACAATATAGGTTAAATAGGTTTGTTCGTAATGATTAATGGTTATCAACTGCCCTAAATCCAATGTTCTACATTTAGAAAGAATTGTGTCAGACAATAAGTCGATATTGTTGAGTCTTTTTCTGCACGACGAGAAATAGGTACAAGACCATTTTGGTTTATTGCAACATGGAAACAACATTTGAAGTTTAGGAATTTGCTCATATCTAGTTAGTCAACTACTAATGATGTTACAAATTTAGAACAATTCACAAAGGGGGTTAGAGAATGGTACAAGAATGTATTTGGTAGAATTGATAGACCGAAGGTGTGACTCTTAGATAGAATTAATGATATTGAGAACTGTCTAGAGAAGTATTTGTTGCCTTTTCTCATAGATCTTGTTAATCAATTAAAGGCGGAGTTAGAAGGGTTTTCTTATAAAAAGAAAGTCTTTGGTTTCAAAAATCGAGGAGTAAGTGGTTAATTGAGGGAGATAGGACCATTAAATTTTTTCTTATTACCACTCCGAACCAAAGGAAAGCCAAATACATAAATTCGTTAAAAATCAATGATGAAGGATGGATTGGTGATTAAGATGTGTTTAAATAGTTGGTTATCCAATTCTTTTGTAAGTTATTCTTAAAGGATTTTAATCGTACTAGTAGATTTTCATTGTGGATGCTTTTAATCTTTCAATGATTCTGAACTGGGTATGTTGTGTACCCCGATATTGGATGAGGAGGTCAAAAAAGTAGTTTTTGAAAGGATGCCTTTAAAAGCTTCGAGAATTGACGAGTTTCATGTTCTTTTCTTTCTACGAAATTGAAACCATTTGGGAAGGAAAGTTTGTGATTTTGTACGTGGAAGCGTGGATGGTGAGGAGTTAAAAGGTTGGCTAAATAAAACATTATTGGTTTTGCTTCCTAGGATTGAGGAACCTACTTCAAATAAGCAGTTTCGACCAATAAGTCTATTCACTATGCTATATAAGATAGTTACAAAAGTAATTGTGAATTAGTTAAAGTTGATATTGCTAAATTGGATTGCCTCTAATCAATCTAGCTTTGTTCTAGGGAGGTGAATTACAGATAATATTATCATAGCACAAAAAGTTATCCATTCCATGAGTAAGAAAAAATGCAAGAAAGGATGGATGAAAATCGAAGTGGATCTTGAGAAAGTGTATAAGTGATTAGACTAGGATTTCATTAACGAAACATTGTTAGATGTTGGAATTCCAAGACAACTTGGATGTGTCATTATGCACTATATTACTTAAATTTCTATGCAAAATCTTTGGAATGTGAGTTTGATTGAAGAGTTTCATCTAGAGAGAAGGATTCGTCAAAGAGATCCTTTATCGCTTTATATTTTTATTCTATGTATGGAAAGGTTGACACACTTAATCTCTTATGCTGTTAATAGGGGAGCGCGGAAACTAATAAAGCTAGTGAGAGGTGGGCTGTCAATAACTCACTTATTTTTTTGTAGATGTTTTAGTTCTCTTTGCAAAAGCATCCATGGAGTAAATGCAAATTATTAAGAATATTTTGGATGTGTTTTACTACTTCTCTGGTAATAAGGTGAGTTGTCATAAAACAAACAGATTTTTTCAAAGAATGTTTTAGTTTTTATGCAATACGTTATTAGTGAAGAACTTGGTTACATGATGGTGTAAGACTTTAGGGAAGTATTTGGGAGTTCCTTTGTTGCATCAACGAGTTATTATGGCTACTTTTCAATATTTACTTAGTAATATGTGACAAAAATTATCATGGTGGAAGGCGAAAAATCTTTCATTTGCAGGTAGAGTAACATTAGAAAAAGCAGCTTTAGCAACTATTCCTGTTTATGTCATACTATTTATGGTTATTCCTAAGGATGTTTGTTTGGAGATGGAGAAGATTATCTAAAATTTTATTTGGGGTCATACGAATGAGAAGAGGAGGATCAATCATGTCAAATGGGATGTTGTATGTAGACCAATTGAGCAAGGAGGCATGGGGATTAAACGGTTAGAGAAGCACAATGAGATGTTTTTAATGAAGCTTAGATTTAATTTAGTTTTTTTGAAAAGATCATCTTTGGGTACAAGTTTTACGCTCTAAGTATAAATGAGAGGGGGTGGTTCCTAATACGTTTTGTAATAGGAATTGTTCACTGTTATAAAGAAAAATTACGAGAGTATGAGATAAGATGCATAAAGGGATTGTTTGGAATGTAAGCAGTGGCTTGATTATAGACTTTTTGTGAGTTATATGATTTGAATATGTAGGACCATTGATCGATTAGTGTGATAAACTAGAGGAGGTGACTAGAAATCGGGTTCCAATTAATAATATGGTAAGTGGTGATAGGTGTTGGAAGTGGATTACCCTATTCAATATTGAAGAGAGTTGTTAGAAAACGCCTAGTGTGGGGGGATGTGTTGGATTATCCAGGTTAGAGATGGAACAAAGGAAATGGGTTTACAGCTAAATCGGCATATGATGTGTTGAGGGGCAATGTTGGATTATCCAATTAATAGTTTTTTAGTTATAAACAAAACTAATAGATAAAATATGGATATGAGTGTGACAGCCCGTTTTTAGTGAAATCAGAACAGTGGTTTTGGGACCACAAATTCAAGTCCAGAAGGAAAATTATTTTAATATTATTTCATGATCTGTATTATAATAGGAATATCGTATAAAAAATTCATAAGGCAATTTTACCGATTACATGTTTAATTTAATAGAAATGACCAAATTGCATAAAGTGCAAAAGTTGTATTCTAGTAGCTATAGGTATCAAATAGCTATAGAATTCAAAATTTGAGGTACTTATATGGAAAATAGACCATTAAGTGGAGTTAGTAGATAAGTATGATGATTCATCCAAGGAAAATTAATTAAAGAAACGGACTAAATTAGAAGGTAAAAATAATAAAAGATGATAAGTAATTAAATAATGAAAAATATCATCATATTATCATCTTTCCAAATTATTTTACATGGAAACCCTAGTTAGAAAAGCTTGACGATAGTAAGCTTATTTGGCTCAATTAGGCGAGTATTCAAGTTTCGTTTTTAGTAATTTTTATGTTTTCAATATCGTAATAGCTTAATTTAGCTATCTCGGGGATTAATTTGCAAAGTTATCAAAGTACTAGGTTTTTGCCATGGATGAATATAATTGAATTATGAAGTTTTATGGTAGAAAATGAAATGTTGTTGATAGATAAACAACTTTTGTAAAAGGAATTTTGATGAAATTATGATTTAGGGACTAAATTGTAAAGTTGTAAAGTTCATGAAAAAATTATGAATTTTATGAAATACATGGGCTGCTATTGTGACATGTAAAAATCAACTAGGGACGAAATTGTATGAATTTCTTTTTTCAAGCCTAGGGATGAAATTGTAATTAAATAAAAGTATAAGGGCAAAATGGTAATTTTACCTAAGATGTGAATTGGATTGAATTGAATATGAATTGTAATTAAATTGAGCTAAATTTAATCGTATAAATCTGGATAGACCAAATATGAAGTTAGATCGTGGAAAAGAAAAAAGTGTCGGATTAGTAGATTTTGAGTACACGAACAATTGTCGAGGTAAGTTCGTGTAACTAAATTGTGTATATTTATATGTTTGAATTTAAAATTGCATATGTGAATTGTATAAATGGCATATGTATGAAATTGATCACATATCTGATAATTCTTGATAAGTAATAAGTCTCGTTTGGATAAATGAGATTCAGTAAATATAGGGTTCCTAAATTGGTTATGGTATTGCATATGTTGCGGACACACCATAGCTCGAAAGAGCGTCTCGTCATTAGCTCTCATAAGCATCCCGATATTTGTCCTCTCGAGCTTCCCTTTATATGGTTCTTGCGAGCTTCCCGTTAATAGCTCTTCAGAGCATCCCGATCAGTTGTGATCCTGCATGTGTTGTGGGCACACGGCAACTCTTATAAGCGTCCTGTTATATGGATCTTTGGAGCTTTCTAATTTAAAGGCTCTTTGTGAGTTTCCTGATTAATGACTCTTTGAAACTTCTCAATATGGCTCGCTTGAACATCCCGATATATGGCTATCCGAAGCTTCCTGAATATGACTCTTATGAGCTTCCCGTTATACAGCTCACATGAGCTTCCTATTATATGACTCGAGATAGAGCTTCTCGTTTATGTGCTCGTATGAGCATTTTTGAATATGAATTGACGGTTTACAACTTTATACACTTCATGTGTACTACCATTGTATCCATCGATATTTTAAATGATTCAACGGGTAAAGTTCCGATATGAGATGATATGAATTCAAGATGAATTATTATGAGAAATACTTGAAATACAAAGATATGATATGTACATGTTCATGGACACTTGAAGTGATAAATACATGTATGTGGAAATTGAATATTGATGAGCTCATTCATGTTTCTTGGCATTTATGTGAATTACATGACTGACAAGCTTAATGAGGATATATGTTTAGGCAATTGGCCAAATTGGTTTGAGCATGTTTATTTGCTTACCTTAAATGTGAATTAATTGGTAAGTTAATTTCCTGTTATATGAACTTACTAAGCATTAAATGCTTACTTTGTTTTATTTCCTCTGTTTTATTGTAACCTAGAAGCTCGTTAAGGTTAGAAGTTGGTCGGAGCCAAATCACATTATCAATCGAAATCACACTATCAATCGCACTTTTTTTGGTATATTTATTAAATCAACTTTGGTATAATGGCATGTATAGGTTAATTTGGCCATTGATGGCATGTAAATGTTTTGTTTTGATTAGTCATTTGAATGGATTATGTTTGATATATTTTGATATATATAAGTATATGGCCTTATCATGGTTAATATGTGTCTTGGTATAATTGATTTATGGTTAATTAAAAGGCAAATTGTAACATGGTTTGAGTTGGTATAGTTAGTATAAATATGAATATATATATGTAAGTGATCATATTGTTAAGTATGGATACTTGGTTATATATGATGATATGATATGCATAAGACTTGGTTTTGGCTTGATTCAAATGTTTTATATTGGTTTGGGAATGTATTTAAGTGTTATTGTAGGTGGAAGACAAATTTGGGTGAGAAATATGGCTTGGAAATGACCTTATTTCGTCCATACCGGCAGAGACATGGGCATGTGTCTCAGCCATGTGTGACACGCGACCTAGCACATGGGCGTGTGGTTTGGCTGTGTGTCCCTTACAACTTTAAAATTTCAAAACATAATGCTCAGAGTTAATCACACGGCCTCACACACGGGTGTGTGGCTTGGCCGAGTGACCCCTGCACCTATTTAATGCAAATTTTCATGTTCACACGGCCTAGTACACTAGCGTGTGACTTGGCCGTATGACCTAAGTAAAGAGTTACAAGTGTATGGACACGGGCTGGGACACGATCGTGTGCCATATTTCGAATGCCCACACGGCCTGACCACATGGGTGTATGTTCCTTGCACCTTGGAAAATTTTTGAGATTTTGCGAAAAATTCTCTAAGTACCCCATTTAGTCCCGACTTGTTTCTAATGTATGTTTTGGGCCTCGAGGGCTCATATAAGGGACTTTATGAATAATATCTGACATGAATGTTAAATAATATGAGATGTATGTATTTGATCTGTTTATTCCAGTAATGCTCTGTAACTCTATTCCAGTGACATATATGGGTTAGGGGTGTTACAATAAGAATATGAGGATTTCTATTACATTCTATACTTTTTCATCATACTTACAAGTAGTATACTCCACTAAATATATAGGGAGATTAAACTTTTCATATTCTAATACATAAATAAGAAAAAAAGGGTTACAAGGAGATGAAAGGTTTAAGGAAGATGAAAGGTTAAAGGTTAAAGGTTAAAAAAGATGAAAGGTGAAAGGTAAAGGGAAATCCATTAAATAGCATTTAAAACACTCCCCTTTGGATGTTCACTGTATAAATGATATGCCTCATTAAAAACCTTACTAGGAAAAACCCTGTGAGACAAAAACCTAATTAAGGAAAAAAGAGTACATAATTCTTTGATACACAATATGTCATAACCTTAAAAGAAAATGTAGTGCAAATTTACTCCCACTCATGTAAGCATCACTTAAGATCTTTAAAATGATGCAATCCAATGTTGAAAATTAACTTCTTAAATGTAGCAATAAGGAGAGCCTTAGTAAAAAGATCCACCAAATTCTCACTTGAACAAATCTGTTGAACATTTATATCTCCATTCTTTTGTAGATCATGAGTGAAGAAAAATTTTGGTGATATATGTTTTGTTCTATCACCTTTAATATATCCTTCCTTAAGTTGTGCAATGCAAGTTGTATTATCTTCATATAAAACTGCTGGAGCTTCTTTTATAAAGCATAAACCATAATCTTTTCGTATGTGATGAATTACAAACCTTAGCCACACATATTCACAATTGGCTTTATAGATTACCAAAATCTCAGCATGATTAGAAGAAGTAGCAACAATTGTTTGTTTCATAGAACGCCAAGGAATTACAATACCACCATATATGGAACCAAAACCAATTTGTGATCGAGCATTGTGAGGATCAGATAAGTGCCCTGCATCTACAAAACCAACCAATTCTGTTTTGGGTAGGTTAGGGGAAAACAAACCCATATATCTTGTACCTTAAAGATAACCAAAAATATGATTAACCTTATTCCAATGTCTTCGGGTTGGACAAGAGCTAAGTTTTGTTAATAAGTTGACAGCAAATGATATATCAGATCGTGTATGACTAGCAAGATATATCAATGCACCACTAGCACTTAAATATGGTACTTCAGGACCAAGAAAATCTTCATCATTTTCCCGAGGATAGAAAGAGTCTTTATTTACATCAAGTGACTTAACAACCATTGGGGTGCTCAACGGATGTGCGTTATGCATTTAAAATCTTCTTAGCACTTTTTATGTATATGTTGTTTGATGCACAAGAATTCCATTATTTAGGTGCTCAATTTGTAACCTTAGACAAAATATTGTCTTTCCAAGGTCTTTTATTTCAAATTATTTTTTTAAGCACTCTATTGTCACTAAAATCTCTTCAGGAGTCCTAATGATATTTAAATCATCAACATACACAACAATTATAATAAATCCTGATCCAAACTTCTTTGTAAAAATGCATGGGGAAATAGGGTCATCCTTATAGCCTTCCTTTAATAAGTATTCATTAAGGCGATTATACCACATGCGCCCAGATTATTTCAATCTATAAAAAGATATGTTTAATTTGATTGAGTAATATTCTTGAAAACATGAATTAGCTGCTTCTAGCAGTTTAAAACCTTATAGGGGTTTCATGTAAATGTTATTATCAAGTGGGTCATATATATAGGCTATAACTACATCTATTAGGCGTAAATCAAGCCCTTCTCTTATTACTAGACTAATCAAGGACCTAAAAGTAGTTTCATCCACCACAGGAAAGTATGTCTCTTCATAATCAATATCAGGTCTTTGTAAAAATCCTTGTGCAACCAAACGCGTTTTATATCTCACAATTTCTCCTTTTTCATTTCTCTTTCTCATAAAAACCCATTTATATCTCACAGCTTTTACACCTTCAGGTGTACGAACTACATGTCTGAATACATCTCTCTTCACAAGAGATTTTAACCTCGCCTCAGTTGCTTCTTTCCATTTTGGTCAATCATCTCTTTGTCTACATTCTTGATATGACATGATTTTTTGAGATATCTTCATTATCAAGTACCTGAGATTTTTCTTAAACTTCAGTCATGTCTAAAATCTATTCTGGAGATCCTTTTAAAATAATTGCTTCATCGATTTGACCATTATTTATTTTTTTTCTCATTTTATTTTTCAAGGATTCTTATTTCTGGAACCAACTGATCTATCACGCTTCAAACATGCTTTAGACTCACTAGCAACTAGAGCTTGCGCTTCAGGGACATCAATTTTGATTGGAGCATTTACAGCTGGTATATGTGATTTTGTCACTCTTTTTGGATCAGTAAATGCGCCTGGCAATTGATTTGTTAAACTTTGTAAATGAATTATCCTCCAAACCTCCAATTCACATTGTTGCATATGAAGATCAAGATGTAACAATGATAATTCATTCCAATCTATTTCTTTTTCCAGATGTTTATTTTCTCCCCCTTGATATTGGGAAAACTGGCTCATTAAAATGATAGTCAACAAATTTAGTTGTAAATAAATTCCCTGTTGATGGGTCGAGATATTTAATTATTGATGGAGACTCATATCCAACATATATTCCTAACCTTCTTTGAGGACCTATCTTAGAGCTTTGTGGTGGAGCAATCGAAACATATACAACACATCTAAAAGTTCTCAGATGGAAAATATTTGGTTCTTGACCAAAAACCATTTGTAACGGGGAGAACTTATGATAACTTGTTGGCCTAACTCGAATTAGAGACGCTGCATGTAGTATGGCATGCCCCCAAGCAAAAATTGGAAGTTTTGACTTCATAAGTAATGGTCTTGCAATCAATTGAAGACCTTTGATTAATTATTCAGCAAGACCGTTTTGTGTATGAACATGTGCTATAGGATGTTCAACACTTTTCCAATAGACATACAAAAATCATTGAAAGCTTGGGAAGTAAATTCAGTAGTATTGTCAAGACAAATTTCCTTGAGAGGGGAATCTGGAAAATGTGTTCGTAATTTGATCAACTGAGTAAGTAACCTCGCAAATGTTATGTTTCAAGTTGATAACAAGGATACATGCAACCATCTAGTTGAAGCATCAAGTAAAATCATAAAATATCTAAGTGGTCCACAGAAGGGTGTATTGGTCCATATATATCTCCTTGTATCCGTTCTAGAAAAGTAATAGATTCATAGTTTATCTTGGCTGGTGATGGTCGAATGATTAATTTTCCTTGAGAGCAAACACCACATGAAAATTTATTAGCTTGAAGAATCTGCTGGCTCTTCAATGAATGTCCACTTGAATTATCAATAATTTTTTGCATCATAACTGAACCGGGATGGCCTAACCGTTCATGCTAAATAATAAAGTCATCAGTAGACTTCTGATTTATTATAGCATGTGCTTCAATTGTACTAATTCTCATGTAGTACAAACTAGAGGAGAGTGCAGAAAATTTCTCCAAAATAATTTTATTTCCTTGAATTATACTTGTAATTTGAAGATATTCATCATTCCTTTCACTTATTGTCTCAATATGATATCCATTATGGCGAATATCTTTAAAACTCAACAAATTTCTTTGAGACTTAAGAGAGTATAATGCATCATTAATTTGAAACTTAGTTTCTCTAGGCAACAATATATCTGCTCTTCCAGAGCTTTCTATGATTTTGGTACTACCAAATATAGTACTCACACTAGCTTTTTGCATTGTTAAATGATAAAAATATTTCTTATTCTTAAGTATAGTATGAGTAGTTGCACTGTTTTCTAAGTATAAGTCCTTACCATTTGTCGCTAATTGAATTTGAAAGGTATTCATATTCTTCAAATAAAACAAATAAATGTCACATAAATTTTCAAAATATATAAAATTTTCATAAATCATTTAAAACATAATATAATAACCATGTTGTTAAAAACATAACAAACTTGTATAAAATTTATTCTTTAAAACAATAATACTAAAATTAAAAGATCAATTATTCCCTTCAGGAGTGGTGAAGAAATCAGTAGCTTCCAAATGAGTTGTATCAAAGATGCCATAATTATATTTGTCATTTTCACAAACAAAATTTAGTCATAAAATAAATTACAAGTGATTTGACTATGATAGAAGTTTTTAACAAATTGCGAGATTAGTGGAACCCTTAAAAAATGAAACAAATTATAAACATAAGTAATTTTATCATAATGAACTCCTTGATAAAATGTATTATATACCTTAATCCAAACTAACAAAAAAACAAGACTCTTGGATTGATGTAAGCGCTCGTGCTGCTAACGTATTATAAACAAAATTAATAGATAAAAGATGGATATAAGAATATGAGGATTTCTATTGCATTCTATACTTTTTCATCATACTTACAAGTAGTATACCTCACTATATAGGAAGATTAGATTTTTTATATTCTAATACATAAATAAGAAAAGGGAGTTACAAGGAGATGAAAGAGTTAAAGAAGATAGGTTAAAGGTTCAAGAATATAAAAGGTGGAAGGCCAAGGGATGAAAGGTTGAACATCCATTAAATAAAATTCAAAACATTTTTAGCATTTTTTTTTACTTTTATCTTTTGACTTCTTTTATATGGTTAATATTTTTTTTATTTTCCTTTCTAGTGCAGTCAATTTTTAAAGAATTTTAATTATTTCAATTTTTATCTAAGTTTGTAATAAAATCAATTGCGGTTATGGTTACTCGATTTTTAATTTCTGATTATAGTCTGTTATTTCAGTTTTTTTTTATTTCTAATATGTTGTTAATGTTTTTATATATATATTTTTCTGCTTTGAGTTTTTTTTATTATCAATTTTCTTAATTTTTAATTATTGATATCAGTTTTTTTTCTTCTAAAATTCAATTTTCTGCTTATAGTTTTTTCTTACATATACTTTCAACTTGTTTTATTTCAATAGTTTAATTTTTAAATAATTTAATTAAAGATAAAATAAGTTAACTAGATATGGATAAGTATAGTACTAAATTAATATAAATTATTCTCAAACAAGACATCAATGAAGTGATAATATTTATTTATTTTCTCCTAAGGTCTTTTGAAATCTAAAATTATTTCGTTAATGATGAGATAACATAAATTAACTAAGTGCATGTGCATCCAATATATAATTTTTTTCCTTTTATTTTGATTACAAAGAATCACATTTGATTTTTCCTTCGGCCGAAATGTATATTTTCTAGAGTCGTGGGCCTTGGGGCCAAAATTTTACTTGCCGCCCAAATGGACTCTGTATAAACTATAAAATCTGCCGCCCAAAAATTTTCATCCGAACTCAAATGTTGAAAATCTACATATAGATGCATCTATATTTATACTATTATAATATGTTTAATAGAATTAGTGTTACTCATTAATTGGGAATTAAGTTGTAAAATTATAAAAAAAAATCTATTCCTTTTATAAAGTAACAAATATTATTTTGAGGGTATTTATATCTTTATATTTTGATAAATCTAGAAAGATAAATGCACAAAATATAAACCATGATATTTAGAGTGGGTTTGGATGGGTGGTAGAGAGCAGTGCGTTTAGCCTACTTTTTGTCTCACGTTACAGTATTATTACAGTATCTAATTTCACCGCCATCGCTATTTTTACAATAATAACAGGTAAACGCATTGTCCTTCTAAACCCATCCTTAAACCCTAAACATCAATCTTTACCATCGCAACTTTATCATTTCAACCAAAGCAACATTTAATATCCGTATCAAATTTTTTTTATTTAAATTTACTACATGGATTAGGTCTACTCATGGGTTAGACCACCTGCCCAGGATCGAAGTCCTGTTCAAAAAATTAGAGAGTTTAGACAAAAATACAGTGCCTGAAAAATGGACTTGGATAAAATTTAAGATACATTTTCTATATGAATTGGGTCTTGGGCAAGATTTTTTAACCCCACCTAGCTTGACCTGAATATATAATGCTATAAAAAAATAATTATATTAATTATATATGTTACATGATAATTATATATATATTTTAAATCACTAACCCAATAATAATTAAACTCATTATCCAAAACCTAAAAAAAAAATTTAACTAAATAATCCACCCAAAACATAAAATTTTAAAAATTATATTTAATACCATAAAATATTTATTATATTTTGGTACTGTTTTTTAATATAAATATTTTTTATTTGTTAGAAAATTTTTATTTTAACGTTTTTTAGTGCATTTCATGTATTATGTTTTCAATAAAAACTAATCTTAAAAAATCAAATATGAGCGAGTCAAACTTACCTTTCGTAAATTGAGTTGAGCTTAGATAAAAAAGTGAGCCCATTTTTTGAGTTGGACCGAGTCCAAACTTAAAAAATTAATCTAAATACCTTGCATGAACTCCTTACCTATGAGCACCTCTAGCATGGATATATTTATTATCATCTTAATTTTTAATGCGAACACATTTTATGAAAAATTTAGGCCATGATTGACTTTAACTTTCCAATTTTATATAATAAAAAATTAACCCTCCATATAATTTTTTGCTTCTTTTAAAATTTAAATTTACATTCTTTTTGTCAAATCACCTACAATGGACGAAAAAATTTAATATTTGTTAACTTTGTTGATGTGCTATATATATTGCCATGTAAATGAGATGTTAATATTTAATTAATTTTTTAAAATTTAAAAATGATTTTTTATAATTTTAATGATTTTTAATTTTTAAAAATAATTTTTTATTTTTTTGAATTTTTAAAATTTTTAAAAATTAATTAAATGTTGATGTATCACCCATATGGCAATATATGTGTATGCAAGGTCAGCAAAGTTAAAAAATGTTAATTTTTCTATTAATTTTGAGGTAATTTGACAAGAACACAAGCTTAATAGCTAAAAGGATAAAAATAAATAAATGAAATGTTAAAATGATTTTTTTTTTAAATCTTTGGTGATTTACCGGTCATTAAAATATGCATAATAATACATATAGTTTATAGCATTCTTAATAATTAACAATAACTAAATATAAATTAAACGATTTCATTAATAAAAGGCTGAATTAAACTCTCAAATAACCGTAAAATTGCCTCTTCCTTTTGATTGTTTTCTTAAGCTTTGATGCATGACAGAATTTATCACTGTTTGTTTTCCTTTTGGTTCCAACGATTTAACCATTCATGTTCCAAATGCTTGCATTAGAGGAACTGAAATTCCTCTAAACCAACCATTAAGTTATTCCATCAGGTCACCCGCACCACCTGTTTCTAAAACTCCGACAGCTTCATCGGATACCTCTACAGAAGAAGGGACAAAGAAAAAGGGATATGAACAATCTGGGATTAGGACAAACCTTATTTTGTTGATGAAGTAAAAACCCACTACAAAAGTCAGTTGAAAAGAAAATGAATGACCGAGGGAAAATTTTTTATCTATTACCCACCGCAATGTTCTAAAAACATAGTCTGCTCATCCACAGTAGAAAAAACAGGATCATATTCTAGTCTCCAAGTCAAAACAAGTTATGCATGAGTTGAGGTGTGATGATTGCTCACCTCATCTCTTAACCATGTAATCCGGAGTTTGATCTCTGCTCATGGGAAAAGAGCACATTTCATGGTCGGCTGTTTATCTTTTTGGAAAGCACCCACAGCGAAGAGAATAGTCTTTGCTGTCAGCGGCGGATACCTGATTAAGACAAAAAATCAAAACAAGTCTGATATGTGACATATTCTCTAGTATATTAATCCCACAGAAGCAACTATGGACGCAATAGTAATGTGAGAAGCACAGGGAAGATTATATCACTAATTCAAGGTCCTTAAAAACAAACAAAAAATGAAATTATTCGCAAACAGTTTTATGTCCACTATAAAAAGCATTGAAGCATCTAAGTATTTTGATCAGTGTATAATTACTTAAGCAGAAGCCTGTTTACTTTGATAACACTACTCTTTATCTTTTCCTTTTTCTAACTGATCCCAATGTGTATATTTGTGAATGTCCTTTCAGCTTGCCTTCCAAAAGTTCAAATCAACATAAGCAGAACAACAACTTAAAAATGTTGGGTGCACATTCATGGTGCAAACAATTGCCTCTGCGGATGGACTCCCGTGTGATAAAGGTTGAGCTGATATATGGCCTTTGTCACCAATTCTTTCAAATCAGGATGTTGCCCAACCACTGTTCGGTCTGCCCCTTCGAGGGCAGTCAAAACCCTAGCTTGTTCCAAAGCCTCATTATCACCAGCATGTATAGCGAGGTAGCAGAGCAGAACTACTCCGTGCAGTTGTGCCTTGTCACCGCATCTAAGCAATCTCATCAAAGGTGGAATACCGTTGAATTCGATTATCGACTTTGAATGATCCATACAGAGAAAATTCTCTGGAGATGCAAACTTCTGCAATGCAATGGCAGCTTCCACTGCTACTTCTTGATCCTTATTACCAAGTTGTGTCACCAAAGGACCGATCACTCGAGTCTCCCGAGCCGGGAAAGTCCTTGCCAATGAACCAACTGATCTAATAGCAGGAACTTGCAATATAGGACTATCCAATTCCTTGGTCACCCTTAAAAGCTGATCGATAACAGCCTTAGCAGCGGGGGAATTCGTCTTAAAAGCTGCACGTCTAAGATCGGAATTGGATTCAGCAGCAGCTGTAATCTCCATTATTGCCATCAAACAATTATACTGCAATTCACCTTGTTCCTTCTCCACCAATTTAGCCAAGCAAAGCAATCCTTTTGTCTCAGTTATCCTCCTACTATTTGAAACACTGCCTTTAGCAAGCATCCATAAAGCTTCAGCACAATTAATTTTCAACTGAAGTTTAACTTCAGGCTTCTCATTTTCTCTTTCTTTCCTATGATTTCCTCCCCTACTACTCCCTTCCATATGCAAATTCGAGTAGGAGTTCGAATACGGTCTATAACTATAGTTTCTCGAAGTCGATCCAGCAGAAGAAAATTTCTGATCGAACTATAGAATGAATGCTTTGCTTACCCAACTGTGTCTTAGAATCTTCCACAAAAGTCTCGAACGATAACAAAGTGACCAACGGCCTAATCACATTCTCTCTGGCGAAATCCTCTTGAGCCACAGGGTCATGCTCCGCCATTCTCACCACTAGTTTTGCTACCGGAATTTGAACCTTCATAAGGGAATCTCCCAACACTTGAACCACAATTGGAACCCCCATTTCATCGACAATACTCCTAACTCTTTCCTGCTCGTTTGCTAAAACAAGAAGCGCATTAGCCGCTGCGATTTGGGCATCCGCTGAAGAGCTTTCTTTGAGAAGCTTTAACAAAGGAGGGATGCCGCCTTCTTCGACGGTTATCTTTTTGTTTCGGTCGTTGTCTCGAGCGATAGACGCGAGGTTATTAGCAGCTTCAATTCGATCGGTTAATTGGCCCATTTGGACGGTGGCGATGTAAGACCAAACCCAGGAAATAATCGGGTCGTTGCTAGCGATCGGGGGGAGGGAAAGGAAGATTCCGCTGGCAGTACCGTTGTTCTCGGTGTCGAGGACTCCCATGAGCCACTTCATGTCGCCGATGGAAGCGTCCAGAAGGTTCAACACTTTGCGGAAATCGGTGGCACTCGTGATCCTCACGACTCGACGCAAGATGCTCTGCCTCTTGCACTTTCGGACTAAGGTGAGGGCTCGCTCTAGATTCTTGGAGACCTCGGAGACTACCCGGCGAATCGGGCGTTCGTAGAGGGCTTGAACCGAGGTGGTGGAGCGGACCAGGGTTCGAAGCATTTGGGAAAGCCGATCTACTAGCTTCCCCACCTCCCCACAATCAACTTTAAACGACTCCGCCTCGTCCGCCGCCGCCCGAACTCGCTCAGCTAGCATAATCGGATACGAAAGCTCATCCTCGATTCTTTTCTCCTCCGCCGATCCCATCATCAACTCAATGAGTTAATACGTTTGGTGAGTCCTGGGCGAGTCAAGAAGTAGAAAATCAATCAGCCTTAGCTAGCTGCTACTGACGTTTCTTTTAGGAAGCTCCTCCTCTTCTAGGGAATTGTGCTGTTTTTTTTACACCATTATTGGTATCCCACTTTCCACGCAGCGCGTGAATGGAAAAACAACGATAATAGTAAATGATAATAATAACAAATTAAAATGCACCAAAAGAAGATGACGAGGAGTCAATTGATTAAGTTTTTTACATTTCGTAATAGGAAGGTGAAAAGCACTTGCTCGGAAGCATCACTTGAAAATTATTCCTTCCTTCCTTTTCATTTTCTTTTACTGGTTTCCGGTCAAAGCATTCTTTTCCATCTATTTTTAATTTATATTACTTTAATTTTCCAATTACTTTCGGACCATCTTAATTCATACTGCAACTCAACACATATTCTGATAATTAATACAACTGTAAGACAAGGGTTGGCGTCACATTTTTTAGCCCATATAGACAAAAATATAAAAGAATTATGAGACTGGAAAGAAAGAAAAAACCCTTAGCCGTTGACCCGATGATGTTGTAGAAAAGATAAACAGAGTGATGAAAATTTTGAATTGTTGACCACGCAATTTGTGTTCTATTTTCCGTGCTTAATTACTATTTTATTCATTAGTTTTCTAACAAGTGACTCAGACATTCCTTGACTAAGCAGCCCAACACCCCATCAAATTATTTGATGATGAAATCTATTGAGCAATCTTCTGCAATTAATAAAATAATTGCATTTTTAAGGGAAAAATGGAGTGATAATTTTTACGACCACCAATATACTCAGACAAGAACTATCATTATTATTCAGAGGTTCAAACTACATTACGATTCTTTAACAGTAAGATAGAAATGTTGATGCTTATTTTAGTACTAAATAATATGGGGCATATGGCTCAATTATTGGATCTTTGATGAAAATAATGTTGCTCACTGCTGAACTCCCTTTTGAACATATCAATTCAAAGGCTTAGCAATTATAATGTCTTGGATAGAGTTCGTTGACATATTATTTTCCTTACATGCATACATGGTGGGTAAAGTAGCATGGAGTTGTATGTAGTTAAAGTTTGATTGTATTTTGTTTTTTCTACTTAAAAATTAGATAAATTCATCTTTTTTATTAAAAAAAATTATTTATTTGTACTATTAAAAACTAGTATGAATGACGAAATAACTTGACAATGACATGTGTATGCCACGTATATCTCATACTGACGTATAAGAACCAATTTTTAGCAATAAAAATGAATGAAATTTATAACAAAAAGAATTACTTTGCTTTTTGATATAATGTATATAAACTAATTTGCCTCTTTTTTAATAGAGAAAGAAAAATGCAATCCAACTCTAAATACAAGGACTTTCATGATACTTTTATTATATACGATATTAATTTCTCATCAATTATGCATTCACATCTTATTCAATTTGTAAAATAAATTATAAAGCTCAATGAATTAATACGAACAATATCTTAGAAATAAGTGTTTATTTAGTATTATAGTTTATTCTAGTTTATAGTGATTGGGGTGTCATTGAGCTAACCCAAGCTCAAACAATAAGAAGCTCAAGTTCTATTAGATATTCAAGGGTTGAAGTTTGGCTAGCTCAAACTTGATACTAAGATTGAACTACTAACTTTGCTTAATTAGGCTTGTTGATTATGCGAAACCCCCTCCCCTCAATTCTCATGTTTGATTTCAAGTTGGATTATTTATGCTTTTTGAGTTAAAATTAACTTTTCAATACTAACTGCAATATGGGTCCACTTATTTAAGCTAGGCTAGATAATGGTCGATTGAATTCAAGTTATTATTCTTGTTGTCCATTTTTTTTATAGCTAAAGCTAAGTAATTTGCAAATGAAAATGATTTCTGTCCAAAATGTGCTTGGGTTTTGGGCATTTAAAAGCTCAAGTTTACTCTCATAGAATTTTAAAATAAAATTTTAATTTTTTTTCTCATGTAAAAGTATTACTTTTCTCTATAAAAGTATAATTATTATGTTTAACTTCCCAATATACCTAACTCAATACTCATTAGTTAACTTATTTATTTTTTATTTAAACCCCCCCCCCAAAAAAAAAGAAGAAGCATAATTTAAGAAAAATTGAAACTTAATGAAATTTATCTTCTGTACTATTAATTAATGAAATCCATTTCACCGAAATATTACACTGAATCTTAAATTGATCTATTAATCTGAAAATGGAGTGAACAAGTTCAATTCATATTTGATTTTTTTATTATATATTTTACCCATCATTTTAAAGTTTAATTCATATTAAATCATGAAATCTGCCCTTTTTCTTTCTTTCTTTTACATCCCTAATATTCTTTCTATATAAACCAAGTTTATTTTTCTCTACATCATAGCATGCAATGGTGGAGCCACACGTAAAATTGTGAGGTCAATTAATTTCATAATTTTTTAAAAAATTACTTTATAAAAAGTAATATAAGTAGTAAATTAAGTTATTAACCCAATAGCAATATTTTCTTTCAATATTCATAATTTTTTTCACAAAATTTTCTTATTCTCTCATACTCTCTCCATAATTTTTACAAGATAAATTATCAATATTTCAATACTTTTAAGTAGGTTTCTCTAATTTGATAACAATGCTTCTTTTCTTTTCAAGCTTTATCGATTCATCTCTAAAAAAAAATTAAAATTGTGGCTTTACTTGTGATAAATTAGAATTTTTATGCAAGATTAAGTTTTTTTTGATGGAATAATTTTGGGATAATGATTTTGTATAAGATTACTAATATCTTAATTGATTTATATTTTTTTTACAGAATATCAATACAAATTCTTGAAGAAATTAGGACTGGTTGTTTGTATAATATTGTATTTATTGAATATAGATTAAAAATTATCGTTGTTAATGTGATTTTGTACATATTGTGTGTTCATCTTGTGTTTTACATATTGTATTACGTAATTAATTATAGTCATAGTTGGTTAATTTGTTACAATTTCAGTTAGAATGTTAGTTAGCTAGCCATAGTTGGTTATATATTCATTCTTGTAAACTTCATTCATTAATGAATATTTTTCCAACAAATTCTTTCTTCCAATATGGTATTAGAGGCCTTCTCTTGATTTTTTTCATTATTTTTTTGTTTTCCTATTTCATTTTCTTGGCATTTTCTCACCAACCAACCAAACATTTTATTTTATTTTTGATTTATTGAGTTTCAACATGGTTTCTATGACTGATCAATTTGACAATGGTAATAATCTTTATTACCTAAGGTTCTGATAACCTAAGGTTGCATTTGGTTTCTCAAACATTATTGTTTGACAATTACAACACTTGGCATCATTCTATGATTATGGCGTTATCAACCAAGAACAAATTGGGTTTTGTTGATAGATCTGTTGTTTGACTGGAATCTTCTTTAGTTGATTGTCTCAATGCTTGGACACGAACGAACAATCTTGTCACTTTATGGATTATCAATGCTATTTCAAAGGATATCGCTGCTAGTTTATTGTACCATACTTCTACAACAGAGATTTGGAAGGATCTTGAATGTAACAGCCTGTTTTTCAGAGGTTTCAAAATCTTGTTCTTTGATGATCGAATCTGTAAGTATTATTAATTAATATTTACAAATAAATTATAATATTATATTAAATTGGATCTAATGAATTTGTTAACTGGATAGTTAGTTTGGGTACAAGTGTTTTGACCATAAAGTCATTGATATCGAAAAATGAGGCATCAAGACCTTGTTTTCGTAAATTGAGCTCACAAATATATTTATTAAATATTTACAGAGTTATTAATAGATGAATTAAATTTTGGATATGAAAATTTTCTGAATTAGTGATTAATTAAGGTATAAAGACTACATCATAAAAATGGTAAAAGTTAATCATTATAGATTTTTATTTTCTATGTAGTGAATTAGCCATTAAATCAAGACTTGAAATAGAAACTAGACCCGTATAAATTTGTGGTGGCCTGAAGTTATAAGTAAATTAATTTTAAATTTTAATTATAATGAAAATGTATAAAACATAAAAAAAACAATTAAGAAATAAAGAAAAGGTAAACATCTTTATCTTTTCTTCTCCACGAAAACACCAAGACAAAACCTACAAAGTCATTGTTGAGCTTCAAACCGTTCAACCCTCCCAAAATTGGTATGTTTCTAAGTCCTTTTCTCGTAATTTTTATGTTTTTGTAATCTCGGGAGCTTGATTTAACTAACTCGGGGATTAATTTGTAAAACTATTAAAAATTTCAAAAGTTTCCATTGTTGAATCTTGAAGCTTTTGGTACTAAATTGTTAGATTTTAAGCTTAGATATGAAAAACGACTAACTTGTAAAGTGAAATTTGTTAGTTTTGTACATAGGGGCTAAAATATGATTATTTCAAAATTAGCATGAAATGTAATTATTTTTAATATAGGGCTATATGAGGATGTAGTTGAGATCGATTTCAAAATCGAAGCTTAAATTTGAAAATGATGATAAATTCAATTTTAGTGACTAAATTGAATAAAATGTAAAACTTGAGAGAGTATTTGATAGAAGAAATTGAACTGATAAATAACTATAATAGGCTGTTAAATGATGTTTGGAATTGATAATTTGATTGAATTATGATATAGATCGAGATTTAAACCAATAGGAGGATAATCACGAAAAAAAATTACGGATTAGTCCCTGATACCTTCTTGATTGCTATTTTTACCTGGTAAGTTCATATGGAACTTATTATGTTGATTTTATTTATTTAAGTGTTATAATATCTTGTTTGTTAGTTGAGTTGTAGTGGAAATGTTAAGTTTTAATATCGAATGGATTAAACTGCGAAGTATGTAATATAGAACATTTTTAAATAAATGCGCGTCAATGGATGGTTATGAAATGTTTATATGGTAAAACGATATGTATAAATGATGATATTAGAGAGATTAAAAATGCACGAATACAAAACAATGCCCGTGAGAATTTAGTAAATATTACGATACAAATAGCAACCAATTACCATTTTAAAGGAATTGGGTGCTGGTCAGGGATTACTTTATCGATGGCTGAGATCCGACATATGTTGCAGATTCTCTAAAGCTTGTGTGAGCAGCACTGAATAGAGTTAGCACAACAATCTTGACCTACAGCTTGTGAGAGTAGACCTAAATGGTACAAAGTAAGTGCTGGTTAAGGACTTAGTTATTGATGATTGAGATCCAACATATGTTGTGGATTCTCTATAGCTTGTGTGAGTAGCATCAAATAAAACTTATATGAACAATTCCAACCTATAGCTTGTGTGAGTGTAAGCAAAATTATATGTTACAACTTGTGTAAGCAATCCAGTCCTGAGCATCCTAAATTTATTTACTATAGTTCTTTGGGAAAATATATTGACAAGTTGATAAAGAAATGGTTGGAAAGACTAATAAGGAACGTAGTTGACATGTTTGTAATATCATATATGTTGGAATAGAATAGTACTATTTGGTGTATGTGTGTGATTTGAGCACTTTGACGTTATGGTATTAATATGTTAACTTGATGATGGTTTTGAGAAATTGTATAAATAGGCTTAAGGATGTCAAAGTATCACCACGTTGTGCATCTTTGAGTTTCTATTGATTAATTGATACAATACTAGCTAAGTTGATTTAAATTTCGTATGGATTTACTAAGTATTTGTTATACTTACCATTGACTTCACTTACTTGTAGATTGTTGACTGCGGAGTGTGAAGATCGGATTGGTTTGGAGCTCACACTATCCACCTCCTGTTTTGGTAGCCTTTTGATCATTTTGAGCTCGGTTATATGTGGCATGTACTTAGGAGTGTCATACTATCTTATAATGTTGTTTTTTTGGAACTCTACTTGAATTAAGCTTATGTATAAATGTTAATAGTATAAGTATGCATATTAGAGAATATAATGTGTTATGTTTTTTTGGTGCTTAATGTTGGATATATTGAGTATGGATTAACTTGAGAAAGTGAATGTTAAATAGCTTGAAATGTTACAAAAGTTTTTTTTACGTAAATTGGTGCCGACATATTGGTTCATATGTTGGAATGGTGTTTAAATGGCATGTGTTTGGTATGAATTGTGTTGGCATAGGTTGTGTTAAGTGATTCATTTGAGTTGAATTGGATGACAATTTGAAATGAGTACAAATGACATATTTTTTTCATTAAACAAATTCCTTGTCCCGACGTCGTTTTCCTCTCATCGCAATGTCAGCCAATAGTTGTGACATCCTGACATCAAATGGTCCGACATTGTGATGTGACATACTATTTTGGCAACATCACGATGCAGGGGAAGTCTCGTTGAGACGTCATTTTGAACTTTTGAAAACTTTTCAGTTTGGTCCTTATTTGGTCCCGAGTTAACTTTAGAGCTTATGTAAGTTCGTATTAAGCTTGAGAAAGGTGTTAAATTAGTTCTGAATGCTTTATATGATGGTGGATAATGATTTTTAACTTGAATTATCCATTTTGTATTGTAGAATTCTGTAGCTTAGTCTCGGTAATTGGATGGGCTAGAGGTGTTACATTGAAGATTGATTCCAACAGAAGAATGATTCATGAATTTTTCAATTGAAGCAGAAGTTGGTTGGATTCAGTCAAGGTCAAATGTCTATCACGACTTTCTGCACTCAATTAAAGATCATTTGGGATGAATTGTACTTAACTAAACAAATTTGTTCATGCTTACAACGTCGTTGTGGGGTTGTTCGTAATATGCTTGAAGAACATCAACAAGAGTATGTTATGACCTTTTTAATGGGTCTTAAAGATTTTTATGCCCATATTAGAAGTCAGATTCTTTTAATGGTTTATTTGCCTTCTATTTCTAAAGTGTTTTCACTTGTTTTCTAAGAAGAAAATTAAGAATCCATTAGATCCAAGTCTTATGCTCAAGAAGTATTTGCTTTTATTGCTAAAAAAAATGTTACAAGTTGGCCAACCATGCAGTAGCACAAACACATGGTGAAGTGCAAGATGTCTCCGCAAATGGTAAATTGCAAGATGTCTCTACAAGTGACGAGTTGCGAGAAGTCTTCACAAGTGGCAAGCTACGAGAAGTCTCCACAAGTGGCAAGCTGTGAGATGAACTGCAAAATGACACCAAGAAGTGGTGAGCTGTGAGATGACATTGCAAAGTGGTGAAGTGCGAGATGACACCACGAAATGGTGAAGTGCGAGATGTCTTTGCAGGTGGCAAGATGTAGCTGAAGCCTTGGTGCATGCAGATTTCATTGAATTGCATGGCAAACAAGTTTAGTTTATTTGTAACTTAGTTTTGTTATGTTTATAACTTAGATAGATGATGCGCTAATGCTTAGGTGATGAATGTTAGTTGATTTATTTTGGTGTACAAGTAATGTTTTTGAAGTTTCAAGATAGCTTCGTGGGGTTAATTGAGTATTTGGTGATGTATTTGACTTTAAATGTATTGTTTTCTGGTTGAATGAAAAGAACTAATAGATATAAGCTCATTTGTTGCACGTTTTTGCTTCTTGTTCTCTAATATTATTTGAAAATATCACCAACAATTAGTATCAAGAGCCTATCATCTTTGAGGGCCATTTTTTTATTTGTATTTTCTTTTGAAGAAAGAAAGAACCTGTCACACCTCAAATCTAGATAACCCGAATTTTAGGCATGTAGATGAGAAGATGTCTGTTTTGGTGCACTCCGAAAGTTAGTTCAGCAAATTATAACTTTTGGAAAATTAATGTTTTAGGCAAATTGAGTATTTGGCCAAGGAAGTATAACAAGATTTAGTCTTTGACGTGTTTTTCAGTAAAAGAAAGAGGTCGATAAAAAGGGAAAATTAAGCTTTGTATAGGTAACCGCCAAAGGTATATTACGCCTAGTTTGTTTAAATAATGTGAAGAGCAAGTCTCAGCAACTAGATCTGGTTATAAACTAACTAAAATTATTGGACAAATGGCATATGGCATATGGAAAAGACTTTATTTATGTTTCCTTTAGATTTTGTAGGCCAATATGATGGGCATATTCTGAAATTTCTGGACACTTGTCAAGTTCCACTAAACAGAAGTAGATATATACATGTGTGAGACAAAGTCCGTGTGAAGGTTTTCCTCTTCCTTCAGAGTAATTCTTTAATTCTATCTTTTTCTTAAGTATTAAATGTTATTGCTGGTTACTTTTCATATGTAAACTGGAAGCTAAGAATTCTTGGAAAATATAGAGGTGTTCTATCTCCTGGTAAGTCTGATAACTTTGCATGTTAAGAGTAAAAATGCTATGAAGTCTATGGGTAGTAAGATATGAATAAGAAACCTTGCATGGGGATTCTTTACAATTGAAATGTTAGCAATCTGTTTGTAAATGGGTTTAATGGTGAATTCATGTTCTTTAAGAAGTTGTTATTGTTGGTGCGAACTGGATGTCTGAGTTTGGATCTGGAAGCTGCTGTGAGTGAATTTCAAGTGAGTCTTTAATATTGAATCCTATAAGTTCTTTTAGAGTAATATCTTGTGAATGATGTTCCAAAACTGGTGAATGAGTACATTAATAATTATTGAAAATATGTATATATGTTCGAAATAGGTATTTGTGAGTCTAGAATATAACAAATTGTGTGTACAGGTGTATGTGATTTTGATAAGCAACTAAGTGTAGGTTCTCAGAATGTATACTGTGAGATATGACAATGTTGATATGTGTGAAGCATGTAATGAAGTATGTTTTGGATTAAGAAGATTAGTTAGTCGACTTGAATGTGTGTTTACATTGAATGTGTAATATATGATTGGTAATTATTTGGGAAATGTGGGTGAATTTGAGTGTGGTGAGGTTGAGTTGTGAATTGGTCACCGTGTTGGTTTATGATGAAGCCCGTCGAAAAAGTAAACACGAATTATGATATGCAAATTCTAAAAAAAGTCCATGGCCATGGCACATTTTGAAAAGAGCGGATAAGTCACATTTATCGACTGGGGTTCTCTGTGTGTCCCAGGGCGATGATGGGCAAACTTCAAGTGATGTGAGTTTAGGAAAATTCATATCGCAAACAACACAATTATGTGATGCTTGGGTGGCATTCTACTAGCCTTTATGGCATACTCTAATCTGGCCTTTATCACGCATTCGGTTAGCCTTTGTGGCATTCTGTTAGTGTAACACCTTATATCTGGCCTGGTCGGCATGCCCGAATACTGGATGCCATACCACCGTCTCATAGCATATACAATGAGTGAAAGTTCATTCTAAAAGAAACTTCTTTCATATTATCATTTGTATATGTTTTAAATCAAGTATATTTGTTAGTTATCAATGTTACATGCTAACTATACATGTAATAGTTGTATAATAATACTTAAACATGCGTAATGTCCATTTAACAAAATTTCAAAAACTTGTTGGTAGGGATCGGTACTGACACTTGGGTATCGATATTTTCCCTAGGTGGTATCGATACCACTTGGAAAAATGATACCAAACTTGCATTCTGTTTCTCGACCAAAATCCCAAAGTCTCAAAAATTATTGGTACCTATCATGAAATATCGATATTTTGACCCCGAGTATCGATACTCGAGCAAAGGCATCTATACCAAATCTCTAATTTGACTTCCTACACGTTTCAAAATAAAGAGGTATTGATTTTACAGCACGAATATCGATACCCCTGCTCTAGACCTGAAAAATGCAGCATACATAAAGTAATAATCCATTCCTATTTAGTTTTTAAACATCATGCATCAAATAATTAGACAAATAATTAACCAATGGCTAAATTCAACAGTTGAAAATGTCAAAAATGTGTATGAGCTGGAAACACCATGTCATCATCAATGTTTATAAACCTAAGCATAATTATAACTCTTAAACCTTATAAACAAAAGCTATAACAAGCAAAATGTCTAGAAAATAACATGACCATAAACAAGTCTATCACATTGTCTTTTCCCCAAAACGTAAATAACTAAAGAACACCTATAGAATAACACGAAACTGGCTTGGATCACTTCTTAGAAACCACACTGCTTACACTGGCACACAACTAATCTGTTATGGGTAAAGAGGGGAGTGGGTGAGCTTAACAAGCTCAGCGAATTATTTGAATAACCACATCATTAACATATCATCATGCATCCTCAAGATTACCATTTATAAGTACAATTACAATAGTCCTATGTCTAGTGTCGTAGAGTACCTAACCATGCCTTATCTACTGGTTCTTCTACATAGCATTTACATATTTATGCAAACATATATCATGTAACACACATATTTAATCAAGCATATATCATAGTTCTCACAAATCACATATAATGATAAATTGGCAATATAACACATACTCCATTAAGGATAAAACATGTTCCACACAACTACATATAATATGATAGATTGACACTTGAGTTATGAAATGTATAGTGAGCTCTATCATCACTCATTGGATACACGAATCTCCAACACACCAAACATAGACTCATAGAGTCAAACATGTCCCAAAAGTGAAACATAAAGCTAACACTCTCCTTATTTCCCCTCACATGTCCCATTGAATGGAGCTTAGCTCACATTCACTTATTCCTCCAATATATCCCAGTGCCTCAATGCCCAAAATCATTGTACATATAGGTAAGTACTCATAATCCTATAACATACCAACTATATCCAATGGTTTTAAAATTACAAAGCCAAAATATCTGAAATCAAACACATAGCACTTACTGATTATCCGTGCACTATTACTGCATGTTAGCATCTTTTGCAATACACTATCACTATCACTATCACTGTCATATAACATATATATTATGTATACATTTTCACCTTTCAAAACAGTTACCATATCCACATATCACACATTTGAGCTTCTCAATGCACAATTTTATAATCATATAAGCACAAAACCACAAAGAAAATATAGATACAAGAAAAATTACACTCAGAATTTAGAGTAGGAGTTTAGGCTACTACTAAATTCCTAAATAACATATGACTCGTGTCTACGAGAAGTGATTCCAAACACTAACCACTATGCTTTCGTCGAGAAGTCAAAGAATCAAACTAGCTCTTTCTTTAAATTGTAGAAGGCTCTAATGGATCTGAGGCTTTACACACAATAACCATACAAAATTCAGAATCAAATAGTAGTTAAGGAGTCACTTAAACCAACTAAAACATTAACCTATTCTAAGTTCTCATGTAACCAAAATTTAACATAACAAACTTAGAATGCGCATAACTCAGTCTATACTTAACCTTTTTGCCTAAAATGAATTCTATTCACCTAATTAGTCATTTACGCCTAATCCCCAACCCTTAAACCACTGAAAACTACCCAATTCATGGTATCAAAAATTTTCGACATCTTTTTGGCAATTTTCACAAAATTCATTAAAATGTAAGAAATCATTAACGAAACTTCAAAGTAAGTTTAGAAACCTTCTAATCATGACAAAAAAATTTGAAAAACACTTTGAAACCATGTTTTTACTCAAAATCCTAAAATCCACCATTAATGTCTAAATTTTTGGTTTTTATTAAAAAATTACGATTCACTAGCTAATACATCAATTTTAACGACTAGATACCATGAAAAACTCATAAGAATTTGAAACATTACCTTTGATGGAAGATTAAATGAGTTTTGACACATATGAAAAACCCAAATTTGGAGAAGATAATAAAATCTATGGAGTTTTGGGTGTTTTTAAAGTGATTCTATGAGTGCTTAAGGCTTGGGTGTTGAGAGAATTCAAAAGCTTATAGTTTGGAATCAAAATCGAATGGTTTAGTGTTGGGTGAATGAGGGATAGAAACAAAAGAGGGGAGAGGATGAAACTAACGTGAATCTGCTATTGGGGGAAAGAAATAGGCTAAAATTTTAAATTTTGGGCTAATTGCCTCTTAAAACTCCCAGTTTTGCCTATTTTAGAAATTAGTCCATAGGCCCAAATTGAAAAAAATTTAAAACTTATTTTCAAAAATTGATTTAACAGCTAATATACCATAGTCGAATATAATTCTGATTTACCATGCTACGAAATTCTAAGCACTCTAAGGCTAAAATTCCTAAAATACCCATAAAAATCTTAGGCCCTATTTTAGGGTGTTACAGTTAGCCTTTGTGGAATTCTGAAATAACTTTAGTGGTATTCTAATATAGCCTTTGTGGCATACTCCATCTAACCCTAATGGCAAACTCTGGTAAGTCTACGTTAAGTAAATGATCTGTCTGAAGCTTTATTGTGAAAGGTTTTGTGATTAAATTGAATAAGTTGTAAAGAAAGTTCTTGAAAGAAGTATGATTTAGCATGTTAGAAGAGGGTATCCGCCATGGTTATCAATCAGATTTGTATATGGGCATATTTGAAAAGAGTCCGTTAATTTAAGTGACTGTGCTGATAAGGTAGAATTCTGAGTTATTTGATACTCATTGTATTTGTATAAAATTATGTCTTATTCTGATCTCTGATGGAATCTGATCTGTTCGTAATACGAGAATGTCTTGAGTTGAATTAGGGTATGGTCTAAATTATAATTCGATTTAGTAACATCAATTTAGATATCCGTCAAAAGTATGAACAGTAAGTAGTATCTGCCAAGGATAGTTTATATGATTATATGTTCGAGGTTCATTGTTAGAAGTTATTTGAAGAGAAAGACAAGGCAGTTCCAACTATCAAGACTTGAAGTCAGTCAAGTAGTAGAATGAATGAGAATATGGTACAAATGGTAAATGACGTATAAGTATGATAGTATACAACTGACACTATGAAGGTATTCGTCAAAGACATATGTGGAAAGTCCAAATATTCAAAATGAAGAACTTATCAAGAAAATTTAAAAGGTAAGATGTGTTCATAACTCACTAAGTTCCTCTGAACTTATTAGTGTTATATTTATGTTTCAGGTATTGTCGCGTCTGTGTAAGTACTTGAGGAGACGATGCCAAAAATATGCTAGAGTAGTAGCAAGTGGGGATTCTATGCATACAGTGAGCATATAGGAAGGGTTGATGTTTAGAAAGACTATACCCTTAAAGTTGTCTTTTGTAACTTATGAGTTGTAATAAAATTTTAGCAATACTTATACAACATGTTATTTGCATTCTTCTATTTGTTCTTTAAATACAAAGTTTTTAATCAAAAGAATGAGAAATGGTTTTAGTAATGAGTTTAGTTAATTATTTTGAAAAATTTGTTAAGTTTTCTGTAAAGTAATACCTGAAAATCGGTCTTAGTGAATCAGGTCTAGTAGAGGGTGTTACAAAACCAGCTTTTTTTCCTTGTTGTAGCTGCTAACATGTCTTCAGGGAGTTTTCACCACCAGCACCTTCTTTCTTTGTTGGAGAGAACTACCATCTTTGGGTAGTCAAGATAAAGATTTACCTCCAGAATTTTGACTTGTAAGAGGTAGTAGATGCTAATAGGGAGTCACCACCTTTGAGAGATGAGGTAACACAGTGAAGAGTGTGCCAAGAAGAATAAAGCAGTGTCATGTGATATGCCATAATTTGTTGTGGCAAATTAGGTCCTTTTCGATACTTACGGAGCTTATTTTCTAGCAATTAATTAATGCTTGTTAAGTTTGCATTCCAAATATCTAGTTACTAAATTAAGTAATTAGGAGTGTTTTATGAAATTTTAGGCCGATTCGGGCCTAAGGGAGGACTAATATGTTGGTTAAGTGTGTAGGACGACGATTTAGGCCAAAGAGTCAATTAAGTACTCCCTATGTTGCAACATGCTACTTGGATGTCACAACACGACTTCCAGGATACCTTAGGAGCATACTGCTGACCATGTCACAACACACACTAGGGGATGTCGCGACACAACCTTGAACGAGCACCAAAGAAGAATACTGTCGTCGATGTTGTGACACAGTTACGATGAGACCACTAAAGGCAGAAATGTTATTTTAGTCCTCACAACTTGAATTAATAATGTTTAGTTAGTTGTACTAAGTCCAAATGAGTCATCTAACTTGAATCCTATAAATAAGACTACTCAAGACTCAAAAAGGGACTTGTAACAGGCCAAACCCGACCCTATGATAGGATTCAAGTATGGTGTGTCACTACTTGAAAGTAAACTAAATTCAAAGCATATTTGGCAGAAGCTTTTAAAATTTTATAAAGTTATAATTATAAACCATTTGATAGCTGTTACTTTACTCAGTTTAAATGAAATCATTAATAGTTTAAATAACATTCAAGCCATTTTGGTGTATAAGTGCAAATATAATAATTTCATTAAAAACATGTGTTAATTTCAAACCTCGTATTGTTACTTAATAGAAGTAATATAAAACATATTCTTATCAAAATAGGAGTTCCTTATACAAATCATTTCCAAAATACACTTATGCACCCCCATGAGTCATGCATGATACAAACATAAAGTAGTTGGCTCATGATAATAACAACACTCTGGCGTAGTCTTTCTAACAAAGCCTTCTTTCAATTAGCAAGCCTGAGAAGGAAAAAGGGTAACGGGGTAAGTTCAAATGGACTTAGTGAGTTCCAAAGAGAAATCATACATAACATTATTAATATTACATCCGAACCTTTCTGAAGGATTCACACACATACACATAGTACACCTAATGACATATACAGGACATAAACAGACTCAATATGCCAACTTGCTTACCACTCGGGTGTATACTATATGCTAACTTAATATAACTTAGAAAAATCTATCTTCATGCCAACCACGTACCCAAAATTTAAAATAAGAAGCATATCATTCAGTCATATTCACATACGTTCTCCCTATTAACTCCTCATATCATTTTCATTTAGAATAACATGTTTTATTGTGATCTGCCAATTCGATTTGCAATATAGTTTCCCTACCAGATGCTATACAAACATATCTCCTCATCTCTATCACCATTTATTAGACCATATCACATCTTACATATTAGAAGCAAATGGAAGTGGCTTAAGCATGAATAATAACACTTACTTTATCTCATAGACAAACTACACTCAGACTGAAGACTTTGGATAGCCATTACCCACACAACACAACACCACACAACATCTTTCATCCATTACAAAGTAGGATTACTTACCTTACATGAATTATAAAATGAAGAAAGTTACAACACATGGAAGTAAAAAAGAACTCACTAAAAACTCTAACACAATCTAGAAAGCAGGTCACTTGCCTTTATCGCATGGACATTCGTTAGCTTCTTGAGCTAAAATAAAGATAATTAAACATCTAATATCATCAATCTTTCAAATCAGATCATCCATGCAAGAACCAACAACACTTAGTCCAAAATCAAGAAGTTTCCTTCCTCCCACATTATACTAATATCTATGCATGCAGAACGAGAAACACGTAAATGACTTAGAGAGTAACCTAAGGTTCATCACTAATTACCAGTGAACCAGTAATAACGTATAAGTTAGTTGAATATTGCGAATCTTCACTTTGAAGAGGTTTTTTGAACTTAGGTTTTCAAAGAGTTTTAGATAATATAAAGGAATAATAAAACATAAAGGTATTCAAAAAGACCACTACTATCCTTATATACTTAAGCATGAAGACAAGGATTACTAGAAAAATTAGATAATTCTACTAACACTCTTGATTCTCGTGATTAAGTGCATTTAACATAATTTGAGTCTTATCATCTATAGTAGTTTAGTTTCTCTCTAACTAAATCTCAACTTAACTATCCAAATCACCATTTCAAAATAATAAACAAATTTAAACAATTATGAACTTAACAAGTTTGCCTAAGGCATCTAAGTTGGGTGGATAGTTAAAAAATGAGTCAGCCAAACCACAAAACTCGCCAAACCTAAGAGTTTGCCAAATGTCGCATACATAAAATTCTATACTTAGCTAAGATAAAAACTTTACTTACTCATCTATCCTTATTTACCAACTACAAGCCAAACAATAACCGATTATGAAGACTGCGTCAGGCAAGCTGTTATACGACTTCTTCCTTTCCATTTGGTTTTTCAATTCTTATATTAAGGTTTTGTTTTATTTCAAGTATTTTTCAGCTCTTATTAAGTTGGTTGTTTCCTAAATTTAGTTTGTGAATTGCTCAACCATTTTTACAGATTTCCATTTCTAGACTTCATCAATATTCATAATCTCTTTTCCTTTCTCTTTATTTTTTCTTGAGATATTCTATTGATGTTTCAATTCAATCTCGAGATTATGTAAATTAGATTCATGAGTAACTAAAATCTGAGGGAGACTAAAGAGCGGATGTGGGACTAGTTAATAACTATTTAAGGTTTCTTGTCGAATCAATTGGTTCAGGTTGAGAGAAGTTAAACCCTAGGCCTGAAAACCCTAGAAAGTTAATTAGGTAGATGAGGTCGAGAGAATAACCTATCGAGTACTACTTAGCCTATCCTAGTTTGAACTGTGAGGCTAAGAGATATGTAGTTCTTGCCGATTAGTTAGGTTAGCTAGAGGCTAAGAGGTAATAACTAGGTTAACTACTAGTTCATTGAATCGAACCCTAAGTCAGAAGTTAGCTACGAATACTGAACCGAGTTAGTCTTCTATTTTTAGTTTTGGCATATTTATAATAATTGATTTTTGTTATTTAATGTTCTTAGCATGTTTTATTTTCATTCACCTATTTGTATGATTTATCCTAATATAGTTCTAATTCGCTACTGCTTAGACTTGTTATCGTAGGGATTAATTACTAGTTTAATCAAGCCACTTTTGGGTACGATCCTCAGAATGATTTCGTGTTCCATTGTAACTTCTATATTACAACCTGACTCGTATACTTGTGAACACCTTCTAGTTCCACATCTTTAGTTGTGGTATTTTTCACTCTCATTGTTAGCACGTCGAAAGGCGGTCTTCATGCCTTTAGAATGATGTATCTAATGTGATCTTCACCAGAATCATGGCCTGTGAGACTCCCAAACAATTTTGGGATAAGTTAAAGGAGGATTTCTAAGGCTAAAAAAAGACAAGGTTGTTGCATCTCATCAACTTAAGAAAGGATTTCGAGAACTTATAGATGAAAAAGACTGAAACTGTCAAGTAATATTTACACAAAATTATGGTTGTTGTAAACAACATAAGGTTGCTTGGAGATCATATTAGTGGCATCAAGATTGTGGAGAAGGTTATAACCACTCTTGTTGAGAAATATGAGTCTAAGATTTCCTCTTTAGAAGACTCAAGAGATCTGCCAACAATTTCTTTGTTTGAGTTGATAAATGATCTCTATGATCTAAAGCAAAGAAGAGCAAGCAAACAAGAGGAGCACCTTGAAGGAGGCTTCCAAGCTAGAAGAAATAAAGGCTCGAGCTCTTCAAGAAACAAGGGAAAGAAGAGTTGGGGTGAATGTAAAGAAAAGCAAATGAGAGACATTGGAAATAAGAAGTATCCATATAGTTCTCATTGCAAAAAGAACATTGGGTTGGAGAAATACTGTTGGTTCAGGCCAGACATCCAATGTAGAGCCTATAAACAACTTGGTCACATGGAGAGGGTGTGCAAAAACAAGGGGCAGCCATAGTAAAATAATGCTCATGCTTAAGCAGATGATGGGAACCAAGCTTAGGAGGAGTTGATGTTCATTACCTCTTATTTTACAAACCAATAGCAACTTAAAAAAGCACAGGCTTATTGATAGTAGTTGTACCAATCATATGAGCTCAGATGCAAGCAGTTTAAAGAAGATTGAAAAAATTTTCAACTCTAGGATCAGAGTTGGAAATGGCTAGTACATTAAGGCAGAAGGGAAATGATATATTTTTTTAATGGTGTCAAAAATAATGGTTTTGGGGCCACAATTCTGCTGTGTTCCATAAATTTTAATTATTTAATATTTATGAGGTCATTAGTGTCGTATTAATATTTGGTTAAGAAATTTTAATGTTTAAGTATTTAATTAATTTAAAAGGACTAAATCATAAAAGTTGCAAAAGTTAGTTCCTATTAGTTATAAGAACTAAATGGCTATGGAAGTGAAAATTAATGGACTTAAATGGTAAACATACCATATAATTATATATAGTGGACGATTAAAAGGTAATTTGGTGTCAAATTTGAAGGTTTATTAAAAGGTAAAATGGTAAATAGATAATAAAACTTAAATTAAGTAAAATCAAGTTGTCATCTTCCTTGTTTTGCCTTGTTGAAATCGAAACACCATGGAAATTTGAGGGAAGCTTTTGGCCTTGGCTTATTTCACTTGCATGGTTGGTATTTTCATCTGTTTTTCATGAATTTTATCTTTTTAGGATCGTTTTAGCTTTATCTATCTAACCTAGGGGTTAATTTGTAAAATTGTTAAATGTTTTGGAAGATGCCATTGATAAATTTGTTGTGTTTTTGAAGTTTAACGGTAGAATATGATGCTTAAGTGTTAAATAGAAATATTTTGTTAAGTGATTTTGTATAATTTTCAAGTTTAGGGATTTAATTGAAAATAGTGAAAATATGACAAGTTATTCTCATGAAATTTCAGCATGTGAGGATTGATTTGGAATAGTTATAAATTCAGTTCTATGGATATAAATTTTAATTGTAAAAAAAAAATCTTGTTATAGCTTTAGGTATCAAATTGAATGAAGTGAAAAAGTTTGGGGCAAAGTGAAAAGTTGTAAATAAGAAGAAATATATACTAAATTGAGTATTAAATGAAATTGAAGTTAATAAATTGAAATAAATTATTTTATAGATCAAGAACAAGTAGATAACCGAGGAAAATGTTAAGTTGTTGATTAGTCCCTGAACTTTTGCTCCACTACAGTTTAGCAAGTTCATTCGATTTTGTTTAGTATAATTTGATATATTATATTGATTGTGAAATTGGTTGTCGAATATTTTGGTATAATTGGTTTGTTATAAATTGACGTGAATTGAGTAAGTAATTGTTTAAACGCTGTTAAACGATGATATGTTTGGAGCCAGATGAACGTAGGATATGATACAATTGGCATGCCAATAGGTTTTTAATGCGTGCGGTACAAGTTTGACTTATGATGAGATGGTAATTATGGATTCGTTACTGTTCATTGAATATACCGAAGTCCAACATTTGTTGTGGACAATCGTGTTATATTTACAGTGGTTTTGATGTGTTACTGGGGCGAATGTAAAACCTTTGGGCTTGGCACTTGGTGCCCAAGTGTGTTCTGGAGGGATGTTAGCCTACGAACTGGGCACTTGGTGCTCAGGTGTGTTCATGATTGGTTTGGCTTGTTTGAGCATTTTGGTAGGTTTCAGATGGTTAACTGTGTATCTGAATCCATTTATATCATTCATTGGGCATGTTTTTAATGGTTATATGATTCATTATTTAATCTTCTAAATGCTTACATGATCTTTTGAATTGACAAAATGAGTTGGTATTGAATGATCTAGTTTAATTGATCAGATTATACAATATGCGTATAAACATAATGACTCACATGTTGAATGGTTGTGGTTGACAAGATTATTGTTTATTCACTGTAATGTGTGAATGATATATTTATTCAATAACTTTTATCGTTTTAACAGTTGAACTTACTAAGCTTATAGAATATTACTCTTGTCATTTTCTTATTTCTCTATAGATATCGTTTTGTGGAATCAGGCGATCGAATCAACTTGAAGATCATACTATCCAGAGATCTATCTGTAGATTTTGAACAGTTTATCTTTAGATTATATGGCATGTAATAGGTGTCTTGTTTATGTTTTTGAATACTTAATACTTGTGATACACCTTGTACTTGGATGATGTAGTTTTAACTAGATTTTTTGTAACAACCCGATTTCAGTGAAATTGGAACAGTGGTTTCGGGACCACAAATCTGAGTCAGAAAGAAAATTTATTTTAATAATATTCCATGTTCTGTATTATGATAGGAAAGACGTATGAAAATTTCGAGAAGAAAATTTTACTGATTTCATGTTTAATTATAAAAAGGACCAAATTGCATAAAATGTAAAATTTAAATTCTAGTAGCTAGAAGGATTAAATAGCTATGGAATTCAAAATTTGAGGTCCTTATAACGCAAATAGACCATTAAGAGAAGTTAGTAGATATCTATGATGATTCATCCATGGAAATTTAAGAAAAGAAAAAGACTAAATTAGAAAATGGAAAAAATAATAAAATATGATAATTAAATTAAATAACAAAATATCATCTTTTTCATCATCTGTCCCCAAATTATTTTCATGGAAACCCTACCTAAGAGAAAAGAGTTCAAACAAGCTAAATTGGCTTAATTGGGTAAGCATTCTTATCTCGTTTTTAGTCATTTTTATATTTTCGAGATCGTAGTAACCTAATATACCTATTTTGGGGAATAATTTGTAAATTTATCAAAGTATTAAAAGTTTTCCATGGATGAGTATGTTGAAATTTTGAAATTTATGGTATGTTGAAATTTTGAAATTTATGGTAGAAAATGAAAGGTTGTTGATAGATAAACAACTTTTATAAAGGAAATTTTTATGAAATTATGATTTAAGGACTAAAATGTAAAGGTGTAAAATTCATGGAAAATTTCTAAATTTTATGAATTACATGAACTATAAATGTTATATGAAAAATTCGGCTAGGCCTGGAATAATGATTAAATTGCATGAATTTCATTTTCCGAGCCTAGGGACGAAATTAGAATTAATTAAAAGAATAGGGGGAAAATGCTACTTTTGCCTAAGATGTAAGTTGGATTGAATTGAATATGAAATGTGTTAAATTGAGGCTAAATTCATTTATGTAGATCCGAAAAGATCAAATAAAGAGTTAGATCGAGGAAAAGAAAAAAATATCAAATTAGTAGCCTACGAATACGAACAATTATCAAGGTAAGTTCGTGTAACTAAATTATGTATATTAACATGTTTAAATTGAATGTTGCATATGTGTGAATTGTATAAATGTCTTATGTATGAAAATCAGTCACATATCCAATAATACCTGATAAACGTTAAGTCTCGTTTGAATAAATGAAATTCGATGGATATAGGATTTATCGTATTGATTGTGGTCCTGCATATGTTGCGGACACACCATAGCTCTTACGAGCATCCTGTTATAAGCCCTCTTGAGCTTCCTATTACATGGTTCCTGCAAGCATCCCAATTGGTATTGACTTTTCATGTGTTGCAGTCATACCGCAGCTCTTTGTGAACGTCCTGTTATATAATCGGTATGGATCCTACATATAATGCGGACATACTACAGCTCTTTATGAGTGTCCTGATATATGCTCTTTGTGAGCTTCCTGATATGGCTAGCTTGAACATCCTGTTATATGGCTATCCGGAGCTCATTGATAATAACTTTTCGGAGTTGCCTATTAAGCTCAATGAGCTTCATATTTTAAACTCTTATGAGTTTCCTATTATAGCCTTCCTATTATATGGCTTGAGAGAGTGCTTCCTGATTATGTACCTTAATGGGTACCCTTAAATATGAGTTGACGGATTACAGTTTTGTACACTTCGATTGTACTACATGTGTATCCATCGATATTTCAGATAAATTCAACAGGGCAAAGTTCTGGCATGGTTAAACTGAGCTTAAGATGATTTGTCATGGAAATACACATGTTAAATGGAAATATGATATGAAAAACATATGTATATGAAAGTTATTACATAATGAGCTCATCCTTGATTCTTGATGTTCACATGTAATACATGACTAACAAGTTTCTTTAGATTATATATGTTTAGGCAAATTGCCAAATTTCTTTGGAAGAATTTTGTATGCTTATCTTAAATGTAAATGAGTGGTAAGTTAATTTTTGTTATACGAACTTACTAAGCATAATATGCTTGCTCTATTTTACTTCCTCTATTTTATAGTACTCAGAAGCTTGTAAAGGTTGGAAGCGGGTTGGAGCAAGATCACACTATCCTTCAGCTCATTATGATTGAATATGTTTGATTTCGGTTATGAATAGTAAATGATATGTGTAAACTGTATTTAAATTTGTAAACTTTGGTAATGCTCTATAACCCTGTTTTAGTGACTGGTATGGGTTAAGGGTGTTACATTTATTGGTATCAGAGTCAAGTTTAGTCAATTTTCGGACTAATGTAGCAAGTACGAGTTTAGATATACATGCCATTATATAATTTGTGATAGTGTGATATCTCCTCACCATTTTAAACATGTTTTTCATTTTGTAATGTCGTCCAACCAAGCTGAATCCGAGGAAGCTGAGAGCAATGCTCAAGCTTCAGTTCAAAGAGCTATTTCTAGTAGTAGAAGGCCTGTATCTGAGGGCTGAGGTGAGGAGGCTAAAGAAGCCTTTTTTTCAAATGATGAATGAATGGTTCACTGAATAATTGAAAACAAATCCTACTGTACAAGAGCCTCCTGCTTCTGTTCCTCAACCGTTTCCTGATATGCCACAAGGTATAGAACCTGTTAGAACTGGTAAGCCTCCGTAGGTAAAATTCAGAAATATGGGGTAGAAGAATTTAGAGCTACTACTAAAGACGATCTGGAAGGGGCTGAATTCTGGCTAGAAAATACTATCAGGATTCTAGATAAAATATCTTGCACGTTTCACAAATGTTTGAAATGTGCTGTATCTTTGCTAAAAGATTCGGCTTACCAGTGGTGGAATACTCTGGTTTCTGTTGTATTGAGGGAGAATGTTACATGGGAATTTTTCCAAACAAAATTTAAAAAGAAGTATATTAGCTAGAGATTCCTAGATCAGAAACGAAAGGAATTTTTAGAGCTCAAATAGGGGAATATGCCAGTATCTGAATACGAGTGGGAATTTGTCAGATTAAGCAAATATGCCCGAGAATGTATCCCGACTGAAGTTACCGTGTGTAAACGGTTTGAAGAGGGATTAAATAAAGACATTAAGCTATTAGTTGGGATTCTTGAATTAAAAGAATTTGTCGTACTGGTTGATCAGACACATAAAGCCGAATAATTAAGTAAAGAAAAGAGATAGGCAGAGATGGAAGCCCGAACCTTGAGTAAAAGATTTATGGGAAAGTCACAACCGTTGGATGCAAAAAAATTAAAGAAATATCATGATCGTTCTACCACATCTGTGGGGTATTCTGGAAGAGATCGAAGTGTTCAACGTTCTAATCCGAGATCTCCGATCCCATCAGTAGCAAGTGCAGGAAGTGATAGAAACCCCAAACCAAGATGCAAACATTGTAATAAATTTCATTTTGGTGAATGCCGCATGCGAAGTGGAGCGTGTTTTAGATGTAGTTCTCTTGATCACTATATCAAAGACTGCCCGAAAAGACTTGAAAAAGATACTGTTCAGACTTCAAGGCCGAGTAACCCCATCTTGAAAGGTAGACCACCCCGTAACCCCGGTAATATGAGTGATAACCGAGGTAAAAGAAAAGTTTCAACTACCAAATCTAAAGCATGAGCACCAGCAAGAACATATGCTATTCATGCTAGAGAGGATGCCTCTGCATCAGACGTCATTGCTGATACTTTTTCTCTTTTTTAATATTGATATTACTGCTTTGATTGACCCTGGTTCAAAATATTCATACGTTTGCACAAATTTAGCATTTATTAAAAATTTATCTGTTGAATCCACTGAATTCGTGGTAAAAGTTTCAAACCCCCTGGGCCAGTATGTGATGGTGGATAAAGTTTGTAAAATTTTTTCATTAATGGTACGGGGTTATTGTTTCTCGATTGATTTGATGTTACTACCATTTGATGAATTTGATGTGATTCTGGGAATGGACTGGATAACTCAACATGATGCAGTGGTAAATTGTAAAAAGAAATATATTGTGTTAAAATGTTAGAATGGTGAATTGCTCTATATTGAATATGATAAACTGGATGGGTTGTCCAATGTGATATCAGCCATGTCAGCACAGAAATACATCAGGAAAAGGGTATGATGCTTATTTTGCATATGTATTAGACACTAAAGTATTCGAATCGAAGATTAAGTCAGTGCCAGTTGTTTGTGAATTTCCTGACGTGTTTCCGAAGGAATTACCTAGATTACCACCGATCAGAGAGGTGGAATTTTCCATAGATCTTGTTTCTAGAACAACATCGATATCTATAGGACCTTATAGAATGGCCCTTATAGAGTTAAAAGAATTAAAAGCACAGTAGCAAGAAGGGACTGGCAGAGGTTTTGCTCGACCTAGTTCTTCACCTTGGGGTGTTCCAGTTCTATTTGTTAAAAAGAAAGATGGATATTGATATTATGTATTGACTACCGACAGCTCAATAAAGTCACTATTAAGAATAAGTATCTATTGTCTCGTATTGATGACTTGTTTGATCAGTTGAAAGGTTCTACAGTGTTTTCGAAGATTGATCTTCGTTCTGGTTACTATCAGTTACGAGTGAAAGACTGAGATGTACCAAAAACAGTGTTAAGAACCAAGTATGGACACTCTGAATTTCTGGTGATGTCTTTTGGTTTGACTAATGCACCTGTTATATTTATGGATCTAACTAATAGAATTTTTAGATCGTATCTGGATAGATTTGTTGTGGTGTTTATTGATGATATTTTGATATATTCCCGAGATGAAAATGCACATGCTGATCATTTGAGAATCGTTCTGCAAGTATTGCGTGAAAAACAACTATATGCCAAATTCAGTAAATATGAATTTTGGCTTCGGGAAGTAAGTTTTCTTAGACATATAGTATTTGCTGAAGGCATCAGAGTGACCCGAATAAAATTTTAGTTATTGTTAACTGGAAACCATCGAAAAAGGTGTCTGAAGTTAGAAGTTTTCTGGGACTAGCTGGATATTATCGGAGGTTTGTAAAAGGATTTTCAATGATAGCCTTTCCGATGACAAGATTGTGATAGAAAGATGTGAAGTTTGAATGAACTGATAAATGCCAGCAGAGTTTTGATAGATTGAAATCCTTGTTGACTGAAGCACCAGTGCTAGTTCAGCCTGAATCAATTAAGGAATTTGTGATTTATAGTGACGCGTCATTGAATGGTTTAGGCTGTGTCTTGATGCAAAAAGGTAAAGTAATAGCCTATGCTTCTAGACAGCTAAAACCACATAAAAAGAATTACCCGATACATGATTTAGAATTGCCAGTAATTGTATTTGCATTGAAAATTTTACGGTACTATCTATTTGGTGAAAGGTGTCATATATTCACTGATCACAAGAGTTTAAAGTATCTAATGTCACAAAAAGACTTGAACTTGAGACAACACAAGTGGCTTGAATTATTGAAATATTATGATTTGGTTATCGACTATCATCCGGGAAAAGCCAATGTGGTTGTAGATGCTCTGAGCAGAAAGTCTCTGTTTGCTTTATGAACAATGAATACTCGATTGTCATTGTCTGATAGTGGTTCAGTTCTAGCTGAGTTAAAAGTTAAACCGACGTTTTTACATTAGATTTGTGAAGCTCAGAAAAATGATGATGAATTGTAGGCAAAAAGGGTACAATGTAAGTCAATTTTCGATTCAGAATTTCAGATTGGGTCTGATGATTGTTTATTATTCAGAGGCGGAATATGTGTACCGAAGAATTTAGAACTTGTACAGAAAATTTTAAACGAAGCTCATAATGGTACTACGTCTGTTCATCTAGGAAGTAACAAAATGTACAATGATTTGAAAAAGATGTATTGGTGGCCGAGAATGAAACGGGATATTTCTAAATTTGTATCTAAATGTTTGATATGTCAGCAAGTTAAAGCTGAACATCAAATGCCTTCGGGATTATTGCAGCCGATTACGATACTGGAATGGAAATGGGAAAGAGTTACCATGGACTTTGTATTGGGATTACCCCTATCCTCGAAAAAGAAAGATGCTATTTAGTTAATAGTTGATCGTTTAACAAAGTCTGCACACTTTATTTCGGTACGTATGGATTTCTCCCTGGATAGATTAGCAATTTTATATGTTTCTGAGATTGTTAGACTACATTAAGTGCTGGTCTCTATTATTTCAGACAGGGATCCTCAGTTTACATCTCGATTCTGGAATAAGTTGCAAGAAGCTCTGGGTACACAGTTACATTTCAGCACCACATTTCATCCTCATACTGATGGACAATCCAAACGTGTGATACAGATTTTAGAAGATATGCTTCGGTGTTGTGTGCTAGAATTTGAAGGTAACTGGGAAAAGTATCAGCCTTTAATTGAATTTGCATACAATAATAGTTATCAGTCCATCATTAAAATGGCACCGTATGAGGCTTTGTATGGTCATAAATGTAGAATTTCGTTGTATTGGACAGAGCTCAGTGAGAGAAAGATACATGGAGTTGATTTAATACGTGAGACTGAAGAAAAAGTAAAAATGACCAGAGATAGTTTGAAAGCAGCCTCTGATTGTCAAAAATCTTATGCTGATCTTAAACGAAAAGAGATATAATTCCAAGTTGGTGACAAGGTATTCTTGAAAGTTTCACATTGGAAGAAAGTTCTTCGGTTTGGTTGTAAAGGAAAACCGAGCCTACAATTCATTGGGCCATATGAGATCATCGAAAGAATCGGACCTGTTGCATACCGTTTAGCATTACCACTAGAGCTTGACAGAATTCATAATGTTTTCTACGTATCTATGTTGCGATGGTATTAGTCAGATCCTTCACATGTTATTTCTCTGGCAAAAGTTGAGATTCAGCCAGACATGACTTATAGTGAAGAACCAATCAAAATTCTTGCACGGGAAATGAAAGAGTTAAGAAATAAAAAGGTAGCTTTAGTGAAAGTTCTTTGACAATGACATGAAATAGAAGAAGCTACCTGGTAACCGGAGGAAACAATGAGAAAGCAATATCCGAACCTCTTTACTAGTAAGATTTTGGAGAACGAAAATTCTTTAAGTGGGTGAGTTGTAACAACTAGATTTTAGTGAAATCGAAACAGTGGTTTCGAGACCACAAATCTAAGTCAGAAAGAAAATTTATTTTAATAATATTGCATGATTTGCATTATGATACGAAAGACGTATGAAAAATTAGATAAGAAAATTTTACCTATTTCATGTTTAATTATAGAAAGGACCAAATTGCATAAAATGAAAAAGTTGAATTCTAGTAGCTAAAAGGATTAAATAGCTATGAAATTTAATATTTGAGGTCCTTATAAGGAAAATAGACCATTAAGAGAAGTTACTAGATATTTATGATGATTCATCCATGGAAATTTAAGAAAAGAAAAGGACTAAATTAGAAAGTGGAAAAAAATAAAAGATGATAATTAAATTAAATAAAAAATATCATATTTTTCATTAGTTTTCCCCAAATTATTTTCATGGAAACCCTAGCTAAGAGAAAAGAGTTCAAGCAAGCTAAATTGGCTTAATTGGGTAAGCATTCTTATCTCGTTTTTAGTAATTTTTATATTTCTGAGATCGTAGTAACCTAATCTACCTATTTTGGGGATTAATTTGTAAATTTATCAAAGTATTAAAAGTTTTCCATGGATGAGTATGCTGAAATTTGAAATTTATGGTAGAAAATGAAAGGTTGTTGATAGATAAACAACTTTGGTAAAGGAAATTTTCATGAAATTATGATTTAGGGACTAAATTGTAAAGGTGTAAAATTCATGGAAATTTTTTGAATTTTATGAATTACATGGACTGTAAATGTTATATGAAAAATTTGGATAGGCTTGTAATAAGAATTAAATTGCATGAATTTCATTTTCTGAGCCTAGGGACGAAATTGGAATTAGTTAAAAGAAAAGGGGAAAATGGTACTTTTGCCTAAGATGTAAGTTGGATTGAATTGAATATAAAATTTTTTAAATCGAGGTTAAATTCATTTATATAGATCCGAAAAAGATTGAATAATGAGTTAGATCGAGGAAAAGAAAAAGTATCGAATTAGTAGCCTACGAATACAAACAATTATCAAGGTAAGTTCGTGTAACTAAATTATGTATATTAACATGTTTAAATTGAATGTTGCATATGTGTGAATTGTATAAATGTCTTATGTATGAAAATCAGTCACATATCTGATAATACCTGATAAACGTTAAGTCTCTTTTGAATAAATGAAATTCGATGGATATAGGATTTCCCGTATTGGTTGTGGTCCTGTATATGTTGCAGACACACCATAGCTATTACGAGCATCCTGTTATAAGCCCTCTCGAGCTTCTCATTACATGGTTCCTACGAGCATCCCGATCAATATTGACCCTGCATGTATTACAGTCATACCGCAGCTCTTTGTGAGCGTCTTGTTATATGATCGGTATGGATCCTGTATATAATGTGGACATACCACAGCTCTTTATGAGTGTCCTGATATAGGCTCTTTGTGAGCTTCCTGATATGGTTCGCTTGAACTTCCTGTTGCATAGCTATCCGGAGCTCCCTGATAATAACTCTTCGGAGTTACCTGTTAAGCTCAATGAGCTTCCTGTTTTAAACTCTTATGAGTTTCTTATTATAGGGCTCGAGAGAGTGCTTCCTTATTATGTGCCCTAATGGGTACCCCTGAATATGAGTTGATAGATTATAATTTTGTACACTTCGAGTGTACTACATGTGTATCCATCGATATTTCAGATAAATTCAACAGGCAAAGTTCTAACATGGTTAAACTGAGCTTAAGATGATTTGTCATGGAAATGCACATGTTAAATGGAAATATGATATGAAAAACATATGCATATGAAAGTTATTACATGATGAGTTCATCCTTGATTCTTAATGTTTACATGTAATACATGACTAACAAGTTTCTTGAGATTATAAGTGTTTAGGTAAATTGCCAAATTTCTTTGGAAGAATTTTGTATGGTTTTCTTTAATGTAAATGAGTGGTAAGTTAATTTTCTATTATATGAACTTACTAAGCATAATATGCTTACTCTGTTTTACTCCCTCTATTTTATAATACTCGGAAGCTCGTAAAGGTTTGAAGCGGGTCGAAACAAGATCACACTATCCTTCAACTCATTTTGGTATAATTAGTAAAATTTCCCTTGGTATAATGGCATGTAATACCCCAAAACCGGCCTAGGAGTTATGGCCGTATATGGTGTGTCACATTGAAGTGTCTTTTAAAAAATTGGACTCGTTGGAAAATGTTTGTTTCTAAGTTTAAAAACCCCGTAATTATTATTTAACAAATCATCTAGCCAAAAACGTTTGCCTTGTTGTCTGCTTTTGATATAAAAGGTTGATCTAAAATCGCGGAAGCATTTGAAAACTCTAATGTTTAAATTTTGTGTCTTTGAAAACAGTAATTATTTTGAAAATTAAATAAAAATAATAGCAAATTTTAAACAATAGTAGTTGTGTGGCCACCTCCAAGTCTCTCTCAGCACCAAATCGCCTAAGGCTTAGGATTACGTGCACAGTTAGAAGAGAAGGTGAGTTTATGAGAACTCAGTGTGTAATCCTCTACCAAACAATCAGCACACAACACGCAGAATCAATTTGGGCCTGAGCCCTATACAGTAGCACTGTGTGGGCCATAGCCCAATACAGTAACAGAGTGTGGGCCTTAGCCCAATACAGTAATAGTGCAAATGCAGTAATGCAACCCATCCCAATCCAACCAACACACCACTCCGTACCACCGACACACTATGTGGGGATAAAATCGACCCACCCAACCAACACACCAATATCACAGCAAAGCTGCCAGTAATAGTAACACAGCAAAGCTGCCAATAACAGTAATGCAACAGAGTTGCCAGTATCAGTAACGCAGCAAAGCTGCCAGTAACAATATTTGTGGCAAAGCCACCACTACAGTATACTTCTCCTATATCAGAATCCCAACCCCATGTAGTTTGTCATGTCATAGATCATACGTGTATGCAATATGTCATACTCAGTAACAGTCATATAAATATAATAAAGCAAAACGGTCAAACATAGCATAAGAACATAACAGTCATTTCATCTCCTAGGGGTATAACGGTCATTTTACCATATAAGGATATTTCGATAATTTTACCCATCGAGGGTATTTCAGTCATTTTACCCTTCGGGGGTATTTTAATAATTTTACCCATCGAGTGTATTTTAGTAAATTTACCCATTAAAGGGTATTTCGATCATTTTACCTATCGAGGGTATTTCAGTCATTTTACCCTTCGGGGGTATTTCTATCATTTTACCCTTCAAGGGTATTTCGGTCATTTTACCCTTCGGGGGTATTTCGGTCATTTTACCCTTCGAGGGTATTTCGATCATTTTACCCTTCGAGGGTATTTCAGTCATTTTACCCTTCATGAGTATTTTAGTTATTTTACCCTTCGAGGGTATTTCGGTCATTTTACATTTCGAGAGTATTTCGATCATTTTACCCTTCAAGGGTATTTCGATCATTTTACCCTTTGGGGTATTTCGGTCATTTTACCCTTCGAGGGTATTTCCGTCATTTTATCCTTCAAGGGTCTTTCGATCATTTTACCCTACAGGGGTATTTCGATCATTTTACCCTTCAAGGGTATTTCGATCATTTTACCCTTCGAGGGTATTTCAGTCATTTTACCCTTTGATGGTATTTCGATCATTTTACCCATCGAGGGTATTTCGATAATTTTACCCATCGAGGGTATTTCAGTCATTTTAGAGGCCGATTTCGGCCTAAGCCCATGATAACGCTCATAGGGGCCTCTACAGTCCCACACTGGGTTTCGTGGCTTCAGTTTACCACTCAAGCGTTCGCACGCCCTTACGGTCTCAGCGCTATCTTTTCCGGCTTTTCGACCTTTGCCGATTTGCAATTGAAAGAGAGTGTGATTACACACCTGATTACAAGAAGAGTTCAACCTCCATGTACCCAACCTTGCTTGTATGAGGGCAACCCTACTGTTCCAAATCGCTAACCAAAAGTGATCACACGCTGCAACAATAATCGATAATCTGCAATACTTGTAGCACTTGAATAGCAACAGCGGCGAAAAGAAGATCAAGGCAGGAAGTTATCGAACAGAGGAGTACAATCGATCGAGAAAAAACTTGCCAAAAACAATAGCTGCAATACGAAATTGACCAGAACCAAACAAGCAAAGAAAACAACACAAGACTCCAATTGCACAAAATGTCAAAAGCCAAATTTGGCACTAGCAATCCCCCTAGCCGAAATTCCTAGAGTTCTATAGTCCAATTTCGGCACAACTCTTCCTCTCAACAACTCATCGATTTTCTCCACAAATCTCTCCCCTTATCACTCCACCGATTTATCCTCAACTCCCTCTAAGACCAGTTCAAACTTTCTTTGGTAGTATTTCACTCCAACTCTGCCACATACATGGCTCAAGCAGCAAAATAAATACTCCATTGCGCAACCCAGGACTTGAACCTCAGAGATCTCACAATTACACAACACGCCACCTTGCCACTAGACCACAAGCTCTTTTTGTGTTATAAAACAGACACTAATATTTATAAGGCCTAAACGCCACTATCCAGATTCAATTAAGAGCAAAACCAAAAATTCTACAGAAGCCAAGACTTGAACCCCTGACTTCTCAGACACTTCCAAACACTCCTAAATCACTTAACCACTGAAGCAGACATTCATTTATGTCACTTTCTTGCACAACTAAATATTTATGTGCAGTCTTCTAACTGTTCCCTTGTTCAAAACCTATTTCTTCTAGGCCCAAAATTCAGGGTGTTACAAGGCATTTATAGGTTAAATTGACCAAATGATGGCATATTAATATTTGGTTGTAATTAGCCATTGGAATGGCTAGTGATGGTATGTTAGTGATGGTATGTTTTGATGTATATGTGTATGAGACCATATTATGTTGATATGTGTTGTGTGCTTGAATTGATATACATATTAGGTATAAATATGCTTAAATGGATATTTGACCAATTTGGTAATTTGGTCACTTGAAAATAGGTGATGATATGTCATGCATAAGAATTGGTTTTGGCTTGATTTAAATGTTTTGAATTGGTCTGAAAATGTGTTAAAATGTTAATGTTGGTGCAAGGAAAATTTGTGTGAGAAATAAGGCTTAGAAATGGCCTTATTTTGTCCATACGGGTAGAGACAAGGGCGTGTGTCTCAACGGTGTGTGTCACACAGCCTAGCACATGGACGTGTGACTTTGTCGTGTGACCCCTGCACCTAATTTTCAAAAATTAAATTGTCCACACCGCCTGGCACACGCCAAGTCAGAGAGTTACATGGGTATGGACACGGGTTGGTTTGGCTTGGCACCTAAGAAATGAGTAGTGTTTTGGCTTGTTTGAGAAGCTTTTTAAGGTGCACATGGCCTGGGAGGCGGATAAATAGATTAAATACAGACATTTTATATTATTTAACATTCATGTCATATATTATTCATAAAGTCCCTTATATGAGTCCCCAAGACCCAAAACATGCATTAGAAACAAGTCGAGACTAAATCGGGTACTCAGAGAATTTTACGCAAAATCTCAAAATTTTTCCAAGGTGCAGGGAACACATGCCAGTGTGGTCAAGCTATGTGGCTCACATGGCCAGGTAACACGCTCATGTCCCAGGCCATGTGGGCATTCGAGATAGGGCAAACAGTCGTGTCCCATCCCGTGTCCATACCCGTGTAACTCTCTGACTTGGGTCACACGGCTAAGTCACACGCCCATGTGCTAGGTCATGTGTAGGTGTAAAGGTCACACAGCTAAGCCACACGCCCGTGTGTCAGGTCTTGTGAAAAGTCCTAAGCATTCTGTTTTGAATTTTTTTAGATGCAGGGGACACACGGCCAAGACACACACTCATGTGCTAGGCCGTGTGTCACACACGGCTGAGACACACGACCGTGTCTTTGCTCGTGTGGACAAAATAAGACCATTTCAATGCCATATTTCTCGCCCAATTTGTCTTCCACCTACATCAATACTTTATTACATTCACCAACCAATTCAAGACATTAAAACCAGGCAAAAATTAAGTCTTATGCATGACATATTATCACATATGTTCAAGTGTTCAAACTTACCAAATACACATATGTGCATATAAACATATTTTTCCAAATTTATACTATCTTAAAACCAATCTTCAACATGCCTGTACGATTTTCCATCATTCATCCATTTCGAAACACACATCATCATATTAATGCCACTATTTACATACCAAAACATAATAATTACAAGCCATACAAATGGCTAATTTTAACCAAACACACATACATACCATTCTAGACCAGTTTTAGCCTATACATGCCATTATAACCTAAAATTTAATTTTACTATTTATACCAAAACGAGATCATAGATAGTGTGAGATATCTCTGCCAAGCCTCCAACCCAATAAGCCTCCGAATTAGTATAAAACAGAGGAAAATAATACAGAGTAAGTATATTATGCTTAGTAAGTTCGTATAACGAGAAATTAACTTACCTATCATTTACATCTAAAGTAAGCATGCAAAATTCGTCCAAAGAAAAATTTCAATTTGCCTAAACACATAAATCCTCAAGAAACATGTTACTCACGTATTACATGTGATCATAAAAAAAAACAAGGATGAGATCATCATGTAACAATTTTCATATACATAAGCTTTCCACATCATATATCCATATAACATGTACACTTCATAATAATTCATCTCAAGTTCAGATTATTTCATGTCGGATCTTTGCTCGTTGAATTTATTAGAAATATCGATTGATACATAGGTAGTACACTTGAAGTGTATTATTCTATATTCCGTCAATTCATGTATCATCCGTCAACTCATATATGGGAATGCTCATTAGAGCACATAATCGGGAAGCCCTCTCTCGAGCCATATAATGGGAAGCTCGTGTGAGCCATGTAACGAAAAGCTTATCCAGGCTATATAATAGGAAGATCATAAGAACCATAATCGAAAAGCTTATACGAGCTAATGACGGGTAGCTCCGAAGAGCCATTAACGGGAAGCTCCAGATAGCCATATACCGGGAAGTTCAAGAGAGCCATATCGGAAAACTCTGAAGAGCCATTAATCAGGAAGCTCACAAAGAGCCTTTAATCGGAAAGCTCACGAAGAGCCAAATAACGGGACACTCATAAGAGCTGCGATGTGTCCACAACACATGCAGAATCACAACTAATCGAGATGCTCTGAAGAGTTATTAATGGGAAGCTCGCAAGAACCATATAATGGGAAGCTCGAGAGGGCTAATAATGGGGCGCTCTTTTGAGCTGTTTTGTGTCCACAACATATGACATTTATACAATTCACATATACTACATTCAATTCAAACATATACATATACATAATTTAGTTACACGAACTTACCTCGACAATGTTCGTGAACTCGAATGCTACTAATTCGTTACTTTTCTTTACCACGATCTAGCTCCATATTTGATCTATCCAGATCTATCTGAGTAAATTTAGTTCAATTTATATTCAATTCAATTGATTTTGACACTCCATATCAATGAAAACTCTTTATCATAAATCAACTACGTGTTAGTCTTAATGTATTATTGTTGTCCTAGCCAACAATAATACTTGACTAAGGACCTTTTAAGAATAATCATATTATTCTCAGGACATTATTATAGAACAATTTATTTATACACACAGAAAAGAAACTAAAATAATAATGGCAACGTCTTATATTAATAAACATGATAAATCAAGTATGTTATTACAACCATATCATGATTGATCTTTGGGCATACTCTTACAAATACTTTACTACATTCACCAACCAATTCAAGACATTAAAACCAGACCAAAATTAAGTCTCATGCATGACATATTGTCACATATGTCCAAGTGTTCAAACTTACCAAATACACATATGTGCATATAGGCATATTTTACCAAATTTATACTATCTTAAAACCAATCTTCAACATGCCTATATGATTTTCCATCAGTCATTCATTTCCAAACACACATCATCATATTAAGGCCACTATTTACATACTAAACATACTAATTACAAGCCATACCAATGGCTAATTTCAACCAAATGCACATACATACCATTCTTTACAATTTTTAGCCTATACATGCCATTATAACCTAAAATTTAATTTTACTATTTATACAGAAACGAGCTGATGGATAGTGTGAGATATCTCTGCCAAGCCTCCAACCCAATGAGCCTCCAAATTATTATAAAATAGAAGAAAATAACATAAAGTAAACATATTATGCTCAGTAAGTTCGTATAACGGGAAATTAACTTACGAATCATTTACATTTAAAGTAATCATGCAAAATTCATCTAAAGAAATTTGGCAATTTGCCTAAACACATAAATCCTCAAGAAACATGTTACGTATTACATGTGATCATAAAAAATACAACGATGAGCTCATCCTGTAATAATTTTCATATACATAAGCTTTCCACATCATATACCCATATAACATGTACACTTCATAATAATTCATCTCAAGTTCAGATTATTCCATGTCGGAACTTTGCCCGTTGAATTTATTAGAAATATCGATGGGTACACGGTAGTACACTTAAAGTGTATTATTCTATATTTCGTCAATTCATGTATCATCCATCAATTCATATACGAGAATGCTCATTAGAGCACATAATCGGGAAGCCCTCTCTTGAGCTATATAACGGGAAGCTCGTGTGAGCCATGTAACGGGAAGCTTATCCAGATTGTATAACAGGAAGCTCATAAGAGCCATAATCAGAAAGCTCATGCGAGCCAATGATGGGTAGCTCTGAAGAGCCATTAACGGGAAGCTCCGAATAGACATATATCAGGAAGTTCAAGCGAGCCATATCAGAAAACTCCGGAGAGACATTAATCAGGAAGCTCACAAAGAGCCTTTAATTGGGAAGCTTAGAAAGAGCCAAATAACGGGACACTCATAAGAGCTGCGGTGTGTCCACAACAAATGCTGAATCACAACCAATCAGGATGCTTCGGAGAGCTTTTAACGGGAAGCTCGCAAGAACCATATAACAGGAAGCTCGAGAGGGCTAATAACGGGATGCTCTTTCAAGCTGGGTGTGTCCGCAACATATGCAGAACCACAACCAATATGGGAAATCCTGTATCCATTGAATTTCATTTATTCAATCGGGACTTAACATTTATCGGGCTTTGTCGGATATGCAATTAATTTCATATATATGAAATTTATACAATTCACATATACTACATGGAATTCAAACATATACATATACACAATTTAGTTACACGAACTTACCTCAAGAATGTTCGTGAGCTTGAATGTTACTAATCCGTTACTGTAACAGCCCGATTCTAGGCCTAGTCGGAACAGTGGTTTCGGGACCACAAATCCGACGAGGGAAAATATTATTATTATATTTTTATGATCTACAATTTCATGGAAAAATTTCGTAAAAATTTCGTTCGAAAATTTCGATGTTTGGGCACTCAATTTAGTCAAAAGGACTAAATTGTAAAAAGTGCAAAAGTTGAGTTCTACATGTTAGAAGTGTCTAATTTTTATGAAATTATAAATTGGTGGTACTTATATGGTAATTAGACCATTAGTTAATTTATGGACAAAAATAGACATAAGATATGGGTGAAATATATTTTTTTAAATGGGGGCATTTTAGTCATTTAGTAATAAAAAGAATTAAAAAGGGAAAAGGATGGAAAAATGTGCTCATCTTCTCCATGGTGAACGAAATCAGCAAGGGGGAAGCCATAGTTAGGGTTTTTAAGCTTACAAGCTCAATAGTAAGTTATTCCAAGCCCCGTTTTTAATGTTCTTTACCTTTTCAGAGTCCTAGTAGCTTAATTTAGATTATTCTAGAAATAATTTAACCTAGGGTTTATATTTGGAAAAATACCCATAGGTGAAAAGTGTTTTTTTTTTGCTATTTTATGGTGGAATATGAAGCTAGAAATTATGTTAAATAACTTTTGCTAAGCGATTTTAAACGAAAACGGGTAAATTGACATAATCGGTAAAAATAGTTAATGTTCAAAAGTATGTGTTAGAGTGAGAATTTGACGTTGCTATAGAAGGGAAAAGTGTTCAGCATGTTGTATAGCATAATAATAAGAGATGCAATTTAATTTCCGAGCTTAGGGACAAAAGTGTAAATATTCAAAAGTTTGGGGGCAAAATTGTAATTTTTCAAAAAGTTGGGTGGAGGACTATTTTATTAAATGTGAACATTAAATGAGTTAAATTTGCTATTATAGATCAAGAAAGACGAGAAGACTACCTCAAACAGGGAAAAGAGAAGATAGTGGAGTAAATTACAAAATTATGATATTTTGCACCGTGGTAAGTAAACATGTGAATTAATGCATTATTTTGATATTATTAATTATATGTTGAGACTTAATTGAACATAAAATAAATACTTGGTATAGATACTAAAATTGTGGTTAAGTTGGGAAAGGTGGTAAAGTGTTGAAAAACACGGTTTTCGGTTGAACACTCGGAATAGGCCGGAGTACATTGAATATAAAGGGGGTTGCTAAGTGCTGATTCCCCGATTCATTGGTGATTGCTAAGTGCTGATTCCACCGTATTTTAAATGTGAAGGGGGTTGCTAAGTGTCGATTCCCCCAAGGGTTGCTAAGTGTTAATTCCCCAATTCATTGGTGGTTGCTAAGTGCTGATCCCACCATATCTTAAATGTGAAAGGGGTTGCTAAGTGCTGATTCCCTGATTCATTGGTGGTTGCTAAGTGCTGATTCCACCGTATCATTGAATGTGAAAGGGGTTGCTAAGTGCTGATTCCCCGAATCACTGGTGGTTGCTAAGTGCTAAATCCACCGATAACGGATAACATTCCGAGTGTTCAACGGGAAAACTTGAAAGGTGAATATCTATATGGTGGACGAGTTTATTTTCATATGAAAGAAATAGAGCAAGAAAAAGAGTTGTATATTTGAGGATATTTGAATTTTATTGAGACAGGGTTGAATTGATTTCGAAATCCCTTGTTCCAACTTTGGAAAATCACCATAAATTGTAAAAATATAATTATGGCCTGAAATTTATATGTTTGGATTCCTTAATGAGTCTATTTTTAATGTAAACAAACAAGAAAATTTTTTTAATTCTGTAAAGGGAGTTAAGTAAATTTTAGTAAGAAGAGGTCAGAACTGTCGAGCAGTGAAATAGGGGAATCTTTAGAGAATAAACTGTACTAATTGGGCAAACCAAAAATTCTGAAAATTTTATGGTGGCAAGGTATATGAATCTAGTTTTTGGGAAAATTTACAGAACTTAATTTGAGGCTCTGTAGCTCTAGATAAAAATAAATTAGTGACCATTATGCAAAAAAACAGCTTGCTGGAAATTGAACAAACAATGAAATTTATGTGTGATTAAAATTATGTTACTATGTAATCATGTGAGGAATTTATTTATTGGTCATATGTTTACTTACTAAGCTATATGCTTACTCGTTTTTATTTTCCCTTGATTATAGTGACATCAATCAGCTCGGAACTTGGACGACGTCAGATAATCATCCACACTATCATTAACTTTTTGGGTATTTTGCAATTAATACTTTGGAAACATGGCATGTATAGATGACTTTATGTAATGTGGTATAAATATGTATATATTCAGTATTGTTCGGTTTAATATGTTGGTGTTTATTAATGGATAAATTAAGTCTGAACATATAACTGTAATTGGTTGGAAATATTGGAATTGTTTGAAATTGTCTTTGAAAATTATAAGTGTTTGAGTTCTAGTAATACCTCATACTCTGTTCCTGCAAGGAACACGGGTAAGGGGTGTTACAGTTACTTTTTCTTTACCTCGATCTAGTTCCGTATTTGATTTATCTGGATCTATACGAGTAAATTTAGTTCAATTTAATACTATTCATATTCAATTCAATTCACATATTAGGAAAAATTACCATTTTGCCCCTATACTTTTAATTAATGGCGATTTCGTCCCTAGGCTCGGAAAATGAAATTCATGCAATTTAATCATTTTTCTAAGCCTAGCCGATTTTTACATAGAACACTTGCAGCCCATGTAATTCATAAAATTTAGAATATTTTCATGGATTTTACATCTTTACAATTTAGTCCCTAATTCACAATTTCATCAAAATTTACTTTACAAAAGTTGTTTATCTATCATCAACCTTTCATTTCCTACCATAAATTTCATAATTCATGCATATTCATCCGTGGAAAAACCCTAGTACTTTAATAACTTTGCAAATTAATCTCCGAGATAGCTAAATTAAACTATTATGATATCGAAAATATAAAAATTACTAAAAACGAGACTTGAATACTCACCTAATTAGGCCAAACAAGTTTTCTCTTTCTTCAATTCTCCATGGCTAGGGTTTCCATATTTTATTTGGGAAAGATGATGATAAAATGATGATATTTTCTTTATTTTATTATTTATCATCTTTCCAATTTTATCCTTTTCTTTTTCTAATTTTCCATAGATGAGTCATCAAACTAATCTACTATCTCCTCTTAATGGTCTATTTTCCATATAAGGACCTCCAATTTTGAAATCCATAGCTATTTAATTCTTTTAGCTATTAGAATTCAACTTTTGCAATTTATGCAATTTGGTATTTTTTATCAATTAATCAAGAAATCGGTAAAATTTTTCTTAACGAAATTTCTATGCGATATTCCTATCATAATGAAAATAATTAAATAATATTAAAATAATTTTTCTTATGGACTTAGATTTGTGGTCCTGAAACAATTGTTCTGATTTCACTAAAAATAGGCTGTTACGCGGCCTCCCTACACAGTTATCATGCCAAATTTATTAGCAAATACAATCAACCTATATACATGCTCCTAACCAATCACTTGTATTTCTACAAGCTCAAGCACACATTTGACAATAAAAATCAAAGAAAAGTGTAAATATTGAAACAATAAATAAATTTCCTATGTTATTTCCCTCACACTTTATAAAACACATTGTTCTCAATGTGTAGCCCTAAAATGATAAAGAAAGAGGTTACCTAATTGATCATGGTAGTTCCATAAGCTATTGGTGGGTGCCTCTTCCTTTGATCATTAAAACTCGAAATTGTTGTGCTTCTTCTGTGTGAGGTCCTTACATAGAAAGTTTTGAAATAGAAATAAATAACAATTTACTGTTACTCCTACTCCTAATTAAAATTTAAAATTTCTCACAAATTGACAACAATTATTATATACAAAATTTAGAGGTTCAATCATCCTCCCCAAAATCCATCTCCTCGTCCTCTTCTTCTTTCTCATCTTTGCTTTCTTCTTCACTTCCATGCTTCTCTTCTTCCTGCTCAAGATGCATTGGCCCAAACATATGCGGTGTATAATTAGGTAATCTAATACTGTTTGTAGTGTAAGTTCTTGAAAAACTAGACCTGATTCTTGCATCTAGTGTATCATCCAATCCAGTTTTGGATGACTGCTATCGCCAATTTTCTGTCGTGTTGTCGATTTTGCTTTCCTTTGAGATGACGCTGGAGTGGTCATCATCTTGACATTTGTTCCAATCATTTATTTGTTAAGCCCGAAGCTCTATGTATTACAAAAATAGTGTGTCTCCAATTATGCTTCAAGATGGCTTCATGAACTGCTTCATAGACACCATCAGAATGTCTGCTCTTTTACATAAAGCCATCACTAAGCTGGGAAAGAAAACTCTTACTTTTTGTTTGCGGACACACCATTTCATATTTTGATATATTCATGTGTCGATGTATATATGTTTCTTTTACAAAATAGCGTAAAACAAAACTGCTCAAAAAGTATTAACATTAGAAACATTCAAAGTAGGAGCTATTTGAATGCATAGAAATTGAACCCACATTTTTGGTTTGGGAAACATTATTGCTTGATTAAAGGGGGTTGGGATATTGGTACCTGAGTGAAACTTCCATTCGCCCCTCCTTTCTCTTAGGAAGTTTATAACGTTATCCATATTTATATCCTAAAAATAATCTAAATCAGTTTCTTCTACAAAGTTTTTTTCATAAAATAGAGCGTTATAAAATTCGCAAATGACCCGAGGGGTAATTTTGAATTACTTCCCTCGCACTGTTGCTGTTTCCCGTGTTTGGCCTTTGGTTCTTTTGGACTCTTTGTCTCGTAATGATGCATAAAATTCCTAAACTACAGGAACCAGAGCAGAGTTTTTTAGAATTGTACAGAAACTTTCCCATCTATGATACTTAACCAAAGGCCAAATCTCCTAACAGAGAACCATCGATGGTTCAAATCCACTCTTCAGAATAAACGTTTTTCCCTGAAGTTCTACGAAATATTTTCTAACGTCTGGATTGGAGAAATTAGAGGGATTGAGAACCATCTATGATTTTGATTCATTAGTTATTCTAACATTTCTTGGAGGCATATTCAATACTATTTTATGTTATATGCTTATGAAATATCGAGCAATAATCTTAATGAAATAGTAAAAATGAGAAAAGGACTGCTTAACCTCGATTTCCTTGAAAATCTTGTTGTTTTTCTCTGAGCTTTTTCCACTCTTGCACCCAAATAAAGCTTGATAAATAGCAATAAAGGTTTATGAATCTAGGGTTTTGGTGGAAAGGGGTTTGAAGATGGAGAGGGTTTGAGAAGGTTTAATGTTTAAGAAAGGGCTAAAGTGTGTTTAAGTTAAAAATGAGAGGTTTTAGGTATAAAAATGAGTAAAATAAGGGTAATGCATCCAGGTTGCACGAACGGGTCGGGTTAATCCTGTAGAAAATTGCAGCGATGTCGCAACATAGGCGTTCCATGTTGCCATATCCCTGGTAGTTTGTCGTTATCGCGACATTAAGGTTCGATGTTTTGACACACTTTAAAATTTTAGAATTCTGGGTATATTGTGTTCGGTGTCACGACACACAAAGTCCATGTCGATTCTATGCCTTTGTATGGTCTCCTGTACACTTACTAAGTACGTTAGTCGGAACATTACTATTCACTTCACCAGTGTCAGCACGATCAAATTCTACTGACATCTTTCAAATCTACAAGAAAAATAGGATTAGATCAGATCAATTAATATCACACTATCACATGTTTATATGGCATGTAATTTCTAGACTTTAACATGCTACGTTCAGTCCAAGAATCGACTAAATCGTAGCTCTAATATCACTAAATGTAACAACTGTAACTTGTTTCCATCATCAGATTAGGATTATGAAGTATTACGACACATATAAAATAATTAACATCAATAAACAATTCAAACTCATATTCCATTCATAGCATAATTACATTTATGAACCTTAAATCGAGCTTACAAGTCTATTTTCCTTTTTTTTTTTACTGTTTTTTATTATAAAACCCAAAAATCTTCTATTTATATCTATTCATCATATGATTTGTTTAAAATACTAACTAGCTTTATTTGCGTTTAGGTTAAGGTTAATTTTGTACTCGCTTCCTTTGTGTATGATTCTCGGAGTACTTACCTACTTTGTTGTAACTATATTACAACCTGACCGGTATACTTGCAGACACCAACTCAATTCCATATCTTTTAGTTGCAGTATTCACACTCTAGACATTGGTACGTCTGGTGACGGTCAAGTTGTTGGCGTCGTTACTGAGGAGGCAACACTACTAAATTAATTTTAATTTTTACGTTCTAACAAAATAATTAGGAAATAAATAAATTATATATACGAATTTTAATTTTAATTTTATTTTTACTAACATCTTTTATTTTCTTTATGGTTTCAGTATATGACTCGTACTAGGGGAACACTTATAGAGCCAACTACTAACCCGAAGAGACTAATTTTCCAAAATTGTCAACAACAACAGCTGCAAAATCAACCACCTACTGTAGACAATTTACCATACAATAATCCATTGTTTGACGAGATTAACAACAATAACCCACAAGACTTACCACCACCACCACCGCAACTACACACAAATATACGTATGATGCAAAACGAAAGAACTCTAAGAGATTACACGTTAACAAACCTGGAAATGGTTCAAGGAAACATCACAAGGCCAGTGATCACTGCAAACAATTTTGAAATAAATCAGCCATGACCTAGATGATCTAGAACAATATGTAGTTTAGAGGCACAATGACGAATGACCCAAATAAGCATTTAAAATAGTTCCTTCTACTTTGTGATACATTGAAATATAATGGGGTCACCGATGACACTAGTCGTATTCAGCTGTTCCTCTTCTCCTTAATCGATAATGCCTTTTCTTGGTTAGATTCGCAGGCACCAGTATCTATCACGACATGGGATGAACTTGCAAGAAAATTTCTAAAAAATTTTTCCCTATTAGCAAGACGGTCCAACTACGGAGAGAGATCACAACATTTTAACAGTTAGAAGGAGATTATTTCACGAAACTTGGTAGCGTTTTAAAAAACTAATATAGAGATGCCCACATCATGGATTACCTGAGTGGCTGAGGCTACAAATGTTCTATAATGGGTTGGATTTGTACGTAAGTTCAGGACTAGATGGAGCCGTAAAAAGAGCCGCAAGGAGACAAACCACTTTTCCATTATATTAATAATCTAACTAAGGATGTCAACTACGTTAGAAATATGGGTGGAAACCCTTATTCAAACACTTATAATCCCAGTTGGATAGATCACCCAAACCTAAGATTGAGTGAAAATCAAGGAGGAGGTAAGAGTGCACAACCAATTAAAAATACTAATTATCAACCTCGTTATTTGCAGAAGCCTCAAGAAAGGGCCAACCCATATGACCATACTATATGTGGGCAATGTTTGGATGAGATAGAGGGGGAGATGCAGTAAATGAGAACTGAAGTAAAACAGGTGCAGTCTGAGTGCATTGACAATACAAAAACATTGACTAAACTGGAAGATGAAATGAGCCAATTGATGAGCATAATGGGCGAGAAGGGAAGGAGCATGTGAAAGCAAACATGTTCCATTCGGGCGAAGTACTGAGTAGCCCAGAAAAACTAGCTCACGAGGAGAATAAAGAGGATTCTAAGGACCTTTAAGAAAATCCCTGAGAACCTGAGGTTGAACCAGCTAGAGGAAGAAGCTGAGCCAGTAGCTGAGCTGGAGGACAAGCCAATCAAGGAACCTACACTGAGAAGGGTACCATTCCCTTCACGCAGAAGAGAAACAAATACGGGATGAGGTAGAATTTGTAAGTTTTCTAAACTTATTTAAATCCTTGATTGTTAACTTGCCTCTCACTGATTTAGTTGAAAAAATTCCTAAATACACCAAGTATTTAGAAGAAATAATGTCTAGGAATAGGAAAATAAAAACAGGAGAGCAAGTTAACATAAGTGCCTCGTGTAGTGCAATTATATCCAAACAGATTCCCCCAAAACTAAAAGACCCGGGGAGTTTTGCAATACCTATAAAGATAAGGGATATACATTTTAGCAAGGCTTTATGTGATTTAGTAGCCAATATTAATTTAATTACCTTATCTATATATAAAAAATCGAGTTAGGGAAGCTTAAAAATACTCAGATCACACTATAGTTAGTTGGTAGGTCTTCACACTGACCAAAAGGAGTACTTGAAGATGCGTTGGTCAAAGTGAGAAATTTTATCATCCTGACAGATTTTATTATCTTAGATTTTGAAGAGGATAGTGAGGTACCCATTCTATTGGGTAGACCATTTTTAGCAACATCCAGGTCCACCATTGACTTTGAAAATAATGAATTAACAATGAAAATCAATGGTAAGATAGAAATTTTTAAATGTGGCCACCAGTAGAATGAGATAAATAAGGAAAACTTAGGGAAGCAATGTCTTGAAATATCTATAAAATCCCTAATTACCCTGAGCCAGGAGAAGTATTCTCTATAATCAGTGCAGAAAGAAAAACCAAGTTCAAAGAACAAGACAAGTTAAGGAAGATGCAGTGGCACAATGGATGCTAGACGAACACTGATAGAAATGAAACAGGAAAAAATCCACGGGCACACTGATTGAGCTAACAAATGAATCCAACAGCTAAACTTGACATTATGAATTGAATTTTAACTTTATGTATATTTTTGTACTTTTAACTAACCGGTAGTTTAGACTTTAATCTTTATTAAAATTTTGTTAAGTTAAAACTGAGACGCTCTGAAAATGCAAAGTTTCAGTGAAAATAGAGTCGGTGTCACAACACGGTATCCCTGTGTCACAAAACCTCATCTAGAATTGGGAAAATTAAGAAAATCATTTGATGTCACGACACAACACCCTTATGTTGCGACACAGAGGACAGTTTACCCAGGTTTTTCAAATTTTCAGAGTGTGTCATGACATCGAACCCCGATGTCGCAACATCGACTGTAACACCCCTAACCCATCTCTGTTGCTGGATTAAGTTTACGGAGCATTACGATGCATATCATATACAAATATCATCATTCAAACAAACATTTATTAATTTACAAATTAATAATTCAAATCAAACAATCTTCTTATCATACAAACATTTACGAGTCTTATATTGAGTATACAAGACCTAAAAATGACTTTGGAATCAATCAAGGATCAATCTGAAACAGAAAATATGAAAATTTTTGAAAATAGAGGACACACGGTCGTGTGTCCAGGCCGTGTGTCCAGGCTGTGTGATAAATCCCAAGCCGTGTGGCTTAGGGACATGGTCGTGTAGCCAACCGTGTAACAGACCATGTAATATTCAAAATACCCTTACACGGTAGTGTCACATGCCGTGTGTTAGATCGTGTGTATATTCAAAATAAGGTCACACAACCATATTGTAGACCGTGTGACATACTGACATGAAACACATGGCCATGTGAAGAGGCCGTGTACAGCACATGGCTATATGACGGCCCGTGCTCTAGGCTACATGCCCCTAATTAAACCTTCAAATGCAAGCTTACGAAATCAAACTTACTTAAACTTACTTAAAACACACCTAAATGAGCATAAAACATGTTAAAAGATTCAACCTAAGTGCCTAACCAATGTTCCTTCATTTACACCACAATTTTTATACATAACAATCAAGCAATTCACCTACAACATCATATCCATATTCATGTCTTTCAATTATCTACAAAACCTCAAAATGTCAATTACCAAATCACATGCTAAAGACACCTCAAACATGTCCATTATTATTAACTACCTACCAAGTTGACCATATTTCAACATCACAAAGGAAATTAAATCAAAACAATACCAAATAACAAGTGTTCCAAATGATACCACATCCTACATAACATCAACATAAAACATAGATTATTAATCCAAAAAAATTTAAGCTTAATTACAATTGAACTAACTTTTTAACCTTGAAAACATCAATCGTATATACATGTAATAAATCAAAATAATCCGAAATCAAAAGCTATCAAAAAATAGGTTGGATAGTGTGAGCTATAAAGTTGATCAATTCGACCAATTCCGCAAAATGATAGCTACAAAAAAGAAGAAAAGAGATAGAGTAAGCTTATAAAGCTTAGTAATTTTATAGGTATTTAAACAAAACTCTTACCTTGGGTTACAATTAAGTAAATGAATATTACTAAATTTAATATGATTTCCTGACAAAACATTTAAAACAATTAAGTGAGTGTTTCACATATCAATCGTATAATCTCTTAATCATTTAATATGGCATAATTTTGTATCATTCAATAAGAAGATTCAACATGTAAAATGTATCATCCATTTGACCATGTCCATTCACATACATATTTCATTTCTTTTAAACACATAACTCTGACACTAATAACTCATTTACAAAGCGCGCGTTTCATACTTATAACTATAAACTTTCCTGCCATTTCAATATACAAACAACTTTTAAATACATAATCATCAAATATTCAAATTTCATCACTTAACATCTCCATAAGATTCATGTATTTAATATAACTTACTTTAACTTATAAATTTATATTCAAAAAGCTTTCATAACCATACCCTGACAATTGTTACAAATGTCATCGAAGCATTCAATAGAATAATTCATGTACCATAATAGTTACAAACCAACAATTCATACTTATATATATACATAAATGAAACCTTCCAAAAAGGCTTAAAAATATTCCATCAACCACAATTTCTCAATATAACCAACAACATTTATAAACAAGAATTTCATTGGCACATTTATCACTTAGTAACACCATAAATATGCAACAAAATTTAGCAAGTAACTAATCTATATATCACTTAACACGTAGCCCTATGAACTATAGTAACTTGACTCGGATACTCAGGCACATTTATCACTTAGTAACACCATAGATGCGTAATAGAGACACTGAAGTGCAAACAGAGGCACAATTCTGCAATCAGAGGCATTGAAGTGCAATCCTGTACAAGCGCGCATACTAACCTTATTGGCATGGCAATCGTATCCTATCCATTTACTACGTTCAACCAGGCATTATACTTAAATTCATAACATCAATAAATCAATCATTCAATGGCACTTCTTATTTCTGTACACATTTTATAAATCTGTTACATTCATTTCAATAATTTGTGATTATAAGATTTACCATCACAAAATATTCAATTTTTCATTTGTACTTAATTGAAACATGTAAGAATTTATGTTTAACTCATAAAATTTTCACATTTGTACAATTAACTAGTGAACAATAATATAGTTATAAATAAATACACATATACATATAAATACACTATGAACTTACCTAGATTATGCTTTCGATTGACTTGTAGGGAGTAATCAATAATTTTCTCTATTCTCTGATTAACCTCTGTACGATTTAATTCTTGATCTATGTAATGATTTAATTCAATATATCAAATTTAAATAATTATTTCAACTCATTTTTATGCATATGATCCTTAAGTTTTATTAATTACACATTTTCCCCTTAACTTTTATATTTCTCACAATTTAATCCCTAAACTCGAAATTTCAAATTTAACAAAATTTCTCAAATACCCAATGCTAGCTGAACATATTTCTATTTTAATACAGTCCAAAATTATTCACAATTCACAGAAATTCTATTTCAATTTTAATGTTTTATCAAATTAATCTTTTATCTAAAAATTAACTAAAATTATTATACAAAATAGTCCTAAACAAAAATCAAGACTACAAATTTATCATTTAACATAAAAAATAACTAAGATTCATCAATGACAAAATCTAAAATCTTTAATAATTTCAAAAATGGAGATATGGGTTAGTTACAACGATCACAAAACTTAAAAAAAAAATACTAAAAATGAGCTAAGAATTCATAATTTGCAATAGCAAAAGAAGTGACCGAAGCTCTTGGTTCTTCAACAATGTTGTTTCGGCACAAGCAAGAAGAAAGATAGAAAATAAAAATGATAGTGGTTTCTTATTCTTATTCTTTTTTATTTATTTATATTTTATTGCTTTTACATTTTAATTAATGAAAATAACACTTATTTTTGGACAAAAACAAAACATTAACGGCCATGTTGTTTCATTATGGTTTAATTGCCATATAAGTCCACCATTTTTCACTAATTAAGCCATTTAATCATTAGAAGTCAGTAGAAATTAAGTTTTACGTCTTTTATAAATTAGTCTTTTTTCTTCAATTAACTAATTAAACACTAAAATTTCTAAACTAAACCTTTACGTACCAAAATAGTAATTTCGTAAATATTTTATAAAAATATTTATGAGTTCGATTTACAGAAACGATGTCCTATTATCTCATTTTCTGAAACTACTTGATTTTTGGAGCAACCACTTATACTTAACTTATTTATTCAATTAGCTAAAAATTATCAAATCATAATTTTATATAAAAATATAATTGACTTGTATTAATTAAATAATAATACTACAAACTTACTCGTCAGATTTGTGGTCTCGAAACCATTGAATAATGGGTTGTTAAATTGGCAACTTGCCAAGGGTGTTGCGACACAAGGGTTCTGTGTCGCGACATTGCTACAATTTTTTGCAGGGTCGACTCGACCCAATAATACGACCCACCGATTTTAACCTAATTTTAACATGATTTTAACATTAAAACCCTTTAAATATTAAAACCTACCTCATTCTTAACTTATTTTTAACCTTACTTTCTTCTTAAACTTGCTAATCAACCCAAAATCACCTCTAAAACCTTTTAAAAACTTTAAATTTCTAAAACACAAAAATATCCCTACCTCTAGTTTGCAAACCATTCTTTTCTTTTTATTCTCCTCAGTGCAGGGATGAAAACAAAGCATTCATTGGACTACATCAAAACAATTCTACGAGGAATCTCGAGGTTAAGGGTTCCTAGCTTATTTTTATTGTTTTATCAACTATTGCCTATTTTATATTAATTGTAACCCCTTAAACTCAGCCTAGAGTTATAGCTAAATTTCGAAGATCACACTGGCCATGATCATGGCGTAGAAAATCATTTAACTATTTACTCTTGACAATCGTCATTATTTAAAATCGTCATTTTGATTTGCTTAAGAAAAGCCAAGTAGTGTCTATAAATTATCTTTTGAAAAGAAATTGTAAAAAAACCTGATTATCTTTAGAAAAACTCAAGTCTCGAATGCATACAGAAAACATCATAAAGGAAATGTCGCAACGGAAAATAATTAAATCTCACTTGTCGACTTGAAATCATAACCTTGATATGTCTTGTAAGATCACAACTAAATGATTAAATAGTGTTGAGTTTCAAAAAAAATTAAAGTCTTAAGTTTGAAATAACAATCATTAAGTTGAGTTTATCGTTAGGTTGAAAATTCTAGTTTTTTTTGCCGTATTTATAAACCATCTTAAAAATTAGTTTTAAAGACCAAATCATGTAAAACATCCAAAAAAAAAGTGTCCCATGCCACAGTCCATAGAAAATAAACATATAACCCCAAAATACCGAAACCTATAGTTTATCAGTTTATTCAAATAGTTATCTGAGAGCACCTCCGTAAGCTAAGCCCATGTCCTAACCTTGATTATTATCTGAAAAATTAGAAAATTATAGGGGTGATCTTTAAAAGCCTAGTGTTGGTCAACTTGCATAATAACATAAATCAAGACAAAATCTCAATAGTATACAGATTACATATACATAAATATACAATAATAGAATTATATTAATCGGTATGCATATCGTTGATGTCAATGTGACACTTTTTCAGAAACAATGCAGATTTAAAAAAAATTCCTACCCATCTCCACTACACACCATAATGAGTTCCTCAGAACTAGTCCATCCAATAACATACCAATTAAGTCACCTCGAGTTGCCCGGCAATGATGGCTTATCAAAATTCAGTTAAACTGCTAGATCATATGTATGTGGTCTAGCCACTATATTCTAGTCAAGCTGCCAGATACAGAATATCATGGTCAAGCCACCAGATTTGCAAATATACAACCAGATAATGTGGTTAAACACCAGAATGTGTAGATTATTAAACTGCTAGAATCTTCCTCCATACAATCATATCCCAACCCCATGCATGTGATATGAAAAACAGAATAGATTTTTTAGTGGCCATACTTTACATGTGAATCAGATCTCATTATGATTTAACACAATGGCATGCCTTACATGCGAATCAAAATTAGTATAGTAGCATACTTAACATGTGAATCAAAAAAACAATAGAAACCATGGCATGTTCATTTTCATGCATATCAAATAACTCCATATGTCACATTACATGAGTTTTAGGAAATCATATAATATCACATTTATCAGAAAATCACACAATCGCATTCATGTTATCACAGATATGAAATTTCAGAATCAAATACATGGAATCCTCCTTTTTAATAGATTTTATCAATCTATTTGAATACTTAGTGTATTCGCCCATTTTCACGTTAAAGAGTTTTTTTAAAAGAATATTTAATATTTCACATTTTTACTATTAAAAAAATTTCATATATTTTACTAAGATAAAACCCCGTACTTGATTTCACTAATTTTGATTATATCAACTCTGTTTCCAACTCTAAGGGAAGAAATCTGGTCTTGAATCCTTTTATTAGTAAATTAATAATAAGTTAAAACTCTAAAACAATCCATTGGAGTTTCATTACGAAAATCAATTGGGGAGACTTACTTATCTATCTTCCAAATGAGAGTATTTTTCCTTAAGGTAAGAATACAAGCCCGAGCGTACGAAGAACTCTTCATAAGTGTAAAGAAACATCATTAGATTTGACTTTCATAAGTGGAGAAAAAAATATTAGCATCGGAGTTTAAGGATGACTTACAAAAAATCCCAAGGAAAAGATGAATCCCATAGTATTTCGTTTTCAACGGAAGGTTATCTAATGAGATCATTATTAAAAATTAAACGAATAGGTATTAGAATTGTATATGGTTTATGAAAAATAAGATAGGAGGATTAGAAGTTTAATTTTAATAGAAGAAATTAGTAGAGGATAAAAATCAGTGAGAACGGTGGTTTACGGTTGTAGAGGTGAAGCAGCGGCACAGAGACGATGCATCAACGATGATGAGAGAAGAGGAGGCATGGCAGAGAGGGGAAGTTCAAGTGATGTTGTGGTGGTGATTTGGTGAAGAAAAGGTGGCCAAGAGTGGTGGTATGGTGGCAAAATGTAGAAAAAAGGGTGGTGGAAGGAGGAGGAGAAAAGAGAAAATGATGACAGGAGGAGAATAAAAATAAAAATTGAAAATTTGGGGGACTCTAGGTGCATGGCCAGCCAAGGTATGGTAAAGGAGAGAAAAGGGCAATATGGGGGACAAAGACACCAAAAGTGGATCATGGGAGTGAAAAGGGGGCTATGTAAGGTAAGTTGACTAGAAAGAAAAGGAACGGAATCATTACCTATAAGGTGATAACTTTTGAAAAAAGTTATATTTCATGCCTTTAGACCTAGCTAATTCTTGTACTTAGGTACATTTAGTTGCATTTTAGGACATTTCATTCGTATTTTCATCATTTTATTAGGAGCTTGGACTATGTTTAAATATTAGGTACTATTAATTGCTTGTGGTAGAGCTGTGTTTTATCGTTTGGCAGGTGCAGGTTGAGGAATGATAAATAAAGGAGTGAAGGTTTGCCGAGGCAAAAGGTTGGGCAGTTTTCTAGCACGAATGTCGTGGCAATTCCAGGAAGATCGAGTCAACACTCAACGCATACCAGTTTCAGCCCAATTGTGCTTGTACCAGAAAAATCTGCCTAAGAAAGAGGAGAAGATAATCCTAGGCTATTGATTTTTATCCTAGAAAAAAGAATTTAAAAAGAAGATAATCTTGGGTTTTTGAAAAGAAATAATTTAAAAAATGAGAAGATAAACATGGGTTGTTGGATTTACCAAAGGGAAAAAGCCTATAAAAGCCAAAGAAGGAAACCCGAAAAGGGGGATAAATAAAAGGTAGAGATCCTTAGCCAAGAATAGAGGGTAGCAGTTGAACAGTGACGGGAAGAGGAAGACGAAGGCAGTCCCTCTCATCCATCGCAGGACATTGTACTGCTAGAGTGTGAACTGGACACGTGAAAGCTATCTTCCTGAAGTCTTCCGTATTTCTTACTTTGTACTTCCGTGAATTGAATGATGAAAATGGTGTTGGATGTTATTTTGGTTTTGAATTTTAGGTGCCAACCCATGAGCCAAATCTCATCGGGTTGGGATTATATGATGAAAATTTTATTTTCTTTAGTGGTTGAAGCATAGATCCAAATAAATTTATTGTTTCATTCGATTGTTGTTATTTCTAAATTATATGTGTGCAATCCCTAGACATAGATGACTTATGCAACATGCCCATAAACTAATTTAATTCTTAAAAGGTTGGATTAGTTGGATGGAAATTGAATGATATGAGCAAGCACTCGATAGATACTTGTAGTAGACTCTACACATAGGGTATCGTTTATACAGAAGGAAACAATGTAGGGTACCATATTAAGGCCTATAAAAACGGGCAAGGTAACTTGGGGTTTTTACTCTTGAAAAAAGCAGACCATTTTTGAACTCTTCTAAGCAGTAAACTAAGTATGATTTTTTAAGCCATTATTGGTAGTAAGTGTATATTCTTAGTAATCCCTACGTTCCAAATCAACATCGTATATCCTTTATTATTTGCCATAGTATCTTTTCCACATCATTATTAGTTATTTATTTGTTCATTTACATAATATTCCCGTAATAATTCTCCTAATTGCCATTTCATTTCTACTCTCTTTTTTCCATAGCATTTCCAAGTATTCCTTAATTCCACATATTGCATACATCATTGTTCCTTTTAATTGCCACTGCATTCTTACGATAGCTTACCATAACATTAATCGCATTTTATTATAATAACTTGACCACTTTTGTGCCTCAATCCGATCCTCGTGGGAATGATACTCACTCATCACTTTATTACTTGATTTGACATGTATACTTGCACAAATCGCATATCATATTCACACGCAACAAGTTTTTGGCATTGTTGTTGGGGATCGACAATTTGGTGAAAATTGGTTTTGTAATTTTTGTTAGTTCCATTAGTTTTATTTAACTTAGTTATATTTATTTTCTACAGGTTTTCCATCGGTGCATGAGAAGAGGCATTCCTGCTAACAAGGAATATCCTTTTGACCCAGAGATTGAAAGAAATTTACGAAGAAGACGAAAAGAAATACGAAAAATAGCTAGAAATAGGAATGATCTTGGTCTCAATAATAATCGAAATGGTCAGGATGTTAATCCTCCTATTTGTTAGGTGATAGATGATTGAGATAGACCCATTCGAGAGCATGCTGCTCTAATTTTGGATGATCTGAATTCAGGGATAGTCAGACCACAAATACAGGCTCAGTAGTTTGAACTGAAATCGGTAATGTTTCAGATGTTGCAAACAGTAGTATAGTTTGGTGGATTGCCCACTGAATATCCAAGATTGCATTTAAGACATTTCCTAGAAGTTTGTGACTCGTTCAGGCAACAAGGTGTTCCTAAAGACGCCTTGTGACTTAAATTGTTTCCATATTCTTTAAGAGATCGTGTAAGAGCATGGCTGAATGCTTTACCACTGATAATAGTGGCATCATGGAATGATCTTTGCCAGAGGTTTTTGCTATGGTATAATCCACCAAACATGAATGTCAAGCATAGAAATGACATCACATATTTTCGGCAATCAGAGGATGAGACGTTCTACGAAGCTTGGGAACGTTTAAAGACTTAATTCGGAAGTGTCTGATGCATGGATTTCAACACTGGACTCAGATGAAAATATTCTATAATGGAATGAATGCGCATACGAGAATGGTAGTTGATGCCTCTACCAATGGTATTTTGTTGGATAAATCTTATAATGAAGCACATGAGATTTTGGAAAAGATTGCCAACAATGATTATCAATATCTTAACACAAGAGTTGGGACGTGCGGTAGAGCTGCTAGTACCATGGAGCTCGCAAAATTACTTCATTGACTGCCCAGGTATCATCTTGAACTAATCTGATTAAGATAATGAAGAGGCCAAATACAGTTCAAGAAATGAAATCAGTCGAGCTATCGTGCGTTTATTGTGATGAAGACCATATGTTTGATGAATGTCCATCAAATCCAGCATCGTTATAATGCATGGGTAATTTTAACCAGAATAATAACCCATATTCCAACATTTACAATACCGGGTGGAACCAGCATACAAATTTTAGTTGGAATGATCAAGGTGCGGGGATTTAACACAATGTTGCAAGACAGAATATCCACAATGCACCGCCTGGTTATAATTTTTCTATACCGAGGCAAAATGCTCAACAGACTCAGGTATCATCTTCTAATTCTATTGAATCTTTGTTGAAGAAGTATATGGAAAAAAATGATTTTTTTACAATCTCATTTAAAACCATTTCAAAACTATTTTGACAATAAAACATATTTTATTTAAAATCAAATAGGCTTAGGAACAAAAAAGAAGAAGATGAAACCGAGAATCGAACCTAACACCTCAGACACAGAATTAAGGCCCTTAACCACTGATACAAATACTTAATCATGACAAAATTTGTTAAACAAACTTTAATAAATTAGCACGTTACAACTCTACCCCCTAAAAGAAATTTCAACCCGAAATTTACTTAATTCAAACAAATGAGGATACTGCTGACGCATTGAGTCCTCAGGCTACCACGTGGCTTCTTCAATGCAATGATTTCGCCACAGAACCTTAACCGATGGAATAGACTTCTTCCTCAGAATCTTAACATCTCGATCGAAAATCTGAACCGGCTCTTCCTCAAATGCCAAATCAGGTCTAAAGTCGATCTCCTCAATAGAAACAATTTGAGATGGGTCAGACTAATACCACCTCAAAATAGAGACGCGGAACATCATGGATACCGTCTAACTCTGGAGGTAGCATTAACTGATAAGCGATCGGTCTCACACACTTCAGAATCTGATACGGCTCAATGAACCTAGGGCTCAACTTGCCCTTACATCCAAACCGCAGAAATTTCTTCCACGGAGACACCTAAGGAAACTAACTTAGGATAAGATTTCTATCTATTAAAAGTCGCCTTAAGACGATCCCGGATCAGTCTAACTTTTTCCTCGGTCTTGGAAACTAACTTAGGACCCACAACCATTCGTTTAACTAACTCAATCCAACATAGCGGAGTACGACACTTACAACCATACAGAGCCTCATAAGGTGATATTTAGATGCTAGACTGAAAACTGTTGTTGTAGGCGAACTCAGCCAAAGGGAGAAAATCCTCCTAACACCCTCGGAAATCAATCACATAACTCCAAAGCATATCCTCCTGTATCTGAATCACCCTATTAGATTGACCATCTATCTGAGGATGGAACATAGTACTGAAGTCCAATTCGAACCTAGTGCCTCATAATGCTTTTTCCAAAATCAAGAAGTGAAACGATAATCTTTATCAGAAATTATCGAAACCGAAACCCCGTGAAGTCTTACAATCTCAGAAATGTAGAGCTTGGCCGACTTCTATAGATAATAATACGTCTGAGCCAGAATGAAATGGGTAGACTTGGTCAACCGATCCATGATGACCCAAATAGAATCCTTCTTAGTAGGTGTTAAAAGTAACCCACTAACGAAGTCCATCATCACACGTTGCCATTTCTACAAGGGAATCTTGACTAGTTGAAGTAAACTCGAAGGCAACTAGTGCTTAGCCTTAACTTGTTGGCACCTCAAAGAACAAGAAACAAATCTTTTCCTTTTCATTTCAAACCCGACCACCAGTACTGTTCACGGATATCCCGATACATCTTATTTCCACCAGGATGCATAGCATAAGGGCTACTATGAACTTCCATCAGAATCGACTGTCTCAAATTAGAGTCGTTCGGTACACAAACCCATCCTTGGAAACAGAAAACCCATCCTTATTAAGCCCAAAATCATATGTACCCCCACTCTCTACCTGACAGGAATGCAGAATTAGATAATCATCCCCCAACTATTTATCCTGAATCTGATCAATCCAAGTCAGCTTAACTTACAAGTCGGCTAACATACTCCCATCTTCAAACAAACTTAGACGAGCAAACATCTCCCGCATATCAGACATTGCTATACGACTAAGGGCATCGGCCACTACATTAGCCTTACCGGGATGATACTCTATCGTGCAGTCATAATCCTTAAGCAGTTCAATCCATCTACACTATCTAAGGTTCAACTCTTTTCAAGTAAAGAGGTACTTATGGATCTTGTGATCGGTGTAGATGATACACCTCTTATCATACAGATAGTGCCTCCAGATCTTTAAAGCAAACACCACGACCGCTAACTCGAGATCGTGCATCTGATAATTCCCCTCGTGTAACTTAAGCTGTCGGGATGCATAAGCCACAACCTTACCATCTTGCATCAAAACACACCCCAATTCGACGTTTTATGTGTGGGAGTTTTATGTGTCATTACATGTCAAAAAACCAATTTTGTGTTTTCAAAACGTTTATTTGCGAGAAATTGTTATTTAAAAAAATTCGTTTGTTGTATGCCGCAGAAGTCATAATCAAACCAAAACAATAACAAAACCCAAAGAAAACAAAAAGTCCAGAGAGTCCTAAAATTAAAAAATTCTGAAGAAAAACCAAAATTAAGAATATAACCGATAATTAAAAGATAGTTTTATACTAGTGGTCACAGCTGAGCCTCTATCGCACTAATCCACCTATGTCTGAGGATTACCTGAACAAAATAGACAAACAGATGTGAGTTTTCATAAATTCAGTGTGTAACTCACGGAAACATACATGTATAAAATTCAGATTTCCAATATATCAAAACAGAAGCGGACATAAGTCCCTAACAGAATTAGATCATATTAGAATCAAATTATCAGAAATATACAGATATTCAAAATCCTACCCCCATTCTCTACACACCATCTCCATCCATCCCAACATACCATGTGGGGTATAAAACACCCACCAATCCCTACACACCACATAGCGTCTATACAACACTTATCAGAATAGTATGCAGCCATGCTGCTAGAAAATAGGCAAAATGTCGCCTTACAGAACACTTCCTCCACATATACAAATCCTACCCTATATACAAATACAGATATCAGATATCAGATAACAGATGTACAGAATTAACATGATCTACATGCTTGTGTACAGATAACATATATGCATATACAAAACATTCAGACATACATATCAGCTTTCCTAATCTCAAATCAATTTATCAGAATGGCAGATCCATGCATTAGGGTGTGATTAACCCTTACTGACCCTACGGAAGGCCCACAATCGATTATAACGACAAGTGCGACTCTAGGGGAAATTTTAGAATTTTGGGCCCACATGTCCGTGTGGCTTACCAGTGTGGGCCCATATGCCCAAATTGGTCTTGCCCGTGTGGCTTACATGACCACACAGTTTCTCGTTACATGACAGTGTGTCACACACGGCTAGCCACATGGCCGGGCACACGTCAGTGTGGCGTCGACAGGCTAATTTTTTGGCTTTCTCCGAACCCCGATTTCTCGTGTTTTTGTTACACACTTGGTATTTTTCTTATGCTGGTGCAACGCAAATAATACCATAACCTAAATTGATAATTAACATAACCAATTTAAATGACAATTCACAAAAACATAACTAATAACGACCCTCAATCAAACTAAAATAACCCTTCATAACACAACCACACACTTACCGATGAATGAGCCACCACTACGCAAATTCTAAAATGCTAGAGGATCATACATTTCCTCTTGCTCTACTCCTAAAACGTATCATAATTTAAACAAAGTCACTAATTCGATTAAACATAAACCAACGACCATCATCTCTAGAAAAACGCATAGTATACTAAACATGAATACTTACCCTTGGATTGTAGTCAAAGAATCACTCTATAGCTTCAAAAAAATAACAGCAACCCACGCTAAAAGGAATTTCCAAACGAAAATTGAAGGAACAAACAAGAAGGAAAAAGTAAGAAAACCCAATTTTGAAATTGGGGTTTGTGACGCGACTAGGAAAATATTAGAGAAAAGAACCTAGGTTTTCGGTTTGTAATAATAATAATAATAATAATAATAATAAAACAAATCAAAAGTAAAATGGATTTAATTAATCTTTATCTTTCCCTTTAAAAAAAACAATATGGATAAACACAAAGTAATTTAAATACTTAATTTATTTGTTTATTTCAAAACAAATCCAAAAGACACAATATTTTGAATAACCACTTGAATTATTATTAATATTTTTTTTACAAACTCATTTGAAACCATTTCAAAATTATTTTGACAAGAAAACATATTTTATTTAAAATCAGATAGGCTTACGGACAAAAAAAATGATGAAACTGAGACTTGAACTCAAGACCTCAAACACAGAATTAAGGCCCTTAACCATTAATATAGATACTTAATTATGAAAAAAAAAATTAAAACAGACTTTAATAAATCAAGACGTTACAATTTTAATTTAATTCAACCTACCAACCTCATTTTGGTACGATCTTCAAAATACTTCCCGGGGTGTTTTGTTGTAACACTTTACTATATTACAATTTGACATGTATACTTACGAACATCGTTGCTTTTTTATTTATCTTTTTGTTGCATTAGTTCCAGTCCAGACATTCGCACGTATAGCGGTAGTCAGTAATTAACTAACAATTTAGGGTTTTAAGTAATTAACTTATTTATTACCTCTCAGACTCTAACTAAATTAACTAGTCGGTAGGAACTATTTATCTCTCGACCTCACAGTTCAAACCGGGACAAGTTGAGGGATGCTTGGTAGACTATTCTTTCGACTTCATCTACTTAGATAACTTTCTAGGTTCATCAGTCCTAGGGTATAATTACACTCAAACCAATCCAACTAATTCTAAAATAAAACCTAAATCATTGTTAATTAATTCCACATCCACTCGTTAATCTCCCTAGGGTTTTAGTTACACATGGACCAAAATGTAAACATATATAATTTAATTTCAAATATTGATAATAAATATTCAAAAGAGTAGAAGAGAGATTTGGATCCAGAGATATTAATTGTGCACAGAAATATAAAATCTCATCACAGATGTTGAGCGATTGGTGATCGAATGCAAGGAACACTAATGATTGAAGAAATAAACTAAAACTAGAATTGAAATTGAAAGTAAGAAAGTTTAAATAGAAAAATCCCTAAATAACAAACCCTAATCTAAGAATAGAAATTCAAACTAAGAAAAAGCTCCCTAATTAAGCCCTGAGCATTAATATTTACAGGAGTCATGTTAGATGACTCATTTAGACCTAATACAAGTGACTAAACATAGGTGATTGAAGTTATACAGATGAAAACACCCTTGGCAGATTAAGTGGCCTCATCGCAGCGGTGCCACGACATCGAAGGCAGAATACTCCTTCCCATTTTCCGGGTTGGTTGTGGCAACATTCATAGCTAGTGTCGTGACATCGAAGGTTGAATGCTCTGTAAGTGGTCTGGAGTGGGTGTTGCGACATCCAAGTTGGGTGTGCAACATCAAGGACAGTCCACTAGGTCTTTGGCCTAAGTTGATGTTGTAACACCCCTAACCCATATATGTCGTCGAAACAGGGTTACAGAATATTACTAAAATTTACAAATAAAATACAAATATTTCATAACATTTAACATTCATACTAGAAATGGGTCATATTCAATCATATTGTCCCTTAAAGTAGCCCTCGAGGCCCTAAATATGCATTAAAAACAGGTCGAGACTAAACCGGGTACTCAGAGAATTTTTCTCAAACTGTTAAAAAAATTCCTAGGTGCAAGAGACACACGGCCAAACCACACGCCCATGTGCTAGGTCGTGTGTCATACACGGTTGAGACACACACCCGTGTCTCTGCCTATATGGACGAGAATAGGCCATTTCCAAGGCCAGATTTCTCACTGAGCTTGGCATCACCTACATTAACACTTTAACACATTCAGAAGCCAATATAAAACATTCAAATCAGGGAAAAACCAAGTTTTATACATGATATTTCACCACATAAATTCAAGTATCAAAACTTACTAAATTAATCATACATACTTATAGGCATATTCTACCAATTATACTATCAAAAACCAATCACCAACATGCCTATATGATTTCCATCATTCATCCATTCCAAACACATATTAGACATATTAAGGTCATTTTATATATCAAGCATACCAACTCCAAGTCATACCAATGGCTAACTTCAACCAAACACATACATGCCATCATTGGCCAAATTTAGCCTATACATGCCATTATAACCAAAATTTAGTTTGTTACATATACCGAAATAAGCCGAAGGATAGTGTGATGTTACTCCGACTAGCTTCCAACCTTTATGAGCCTCCGAGTACTATAAGACAAAGAAATTAAAACAAAGTAAGAATTTAATGCTTAGTAAGTTCGTATAATGGAAAATTAACTTACCATTCATTTTTATTAAAAATAAACATACAAAATGCATCCAAGCAATTTGGCTAATAGCCTAAACACACAACTTCATCAAACATGTTAGTCATTTATATCACATGAATATCAAGAATCATGTATGAGCTCATCAATAACAAATTTCCATGTACTTTGTGTATATACAGGTAACGATTCACTTTGAATTCATTTATTTTCTCATATCAAGATTTTTCCTGTTGAATTATTTAAAATATCGATGGATACCAGGGTAGTACACAGGAAGTGTAAAAATCTGTAATCTATCAATTCATATTCAGGAATGCTCATATGAGCACATAAACATAAAGCTCTTTCGAGCCATATAACGAGAAGCTCATGTGAGTTATGTAATAGGAAGCTCCGGAGAGCCATTAACGAGAAGCTCATAAGAGCCAATATCATGAAGGTTCAAGCGAGCCAATATCGAGAAGCTCCGGAGAGCCAATTAATTGGGATGCTCATAAAAGAGCCTTTAATCAGGAAGCTCTAAAGAGCCATATATCGGGACGCTCATAAGAGTTGTGGTGTGTCCACAACACATGCAGGATCACAGCCAATCGGGATGCTCTGAGGAGCTATTAATGGGAAGCTCACAAGAACATATAACAGGAAGTTCATGAGAGCTAATAACGGGATGCTCTTTTGAGTTGTGGTGTGTCCGCAACACATGCAAGACCACAACCAATACGGGAACCCTGTATCCATCGAATTTCATTTATTCAAACGGGACTTAATACTTGTTGATCATCATCGTATATGTAATTAATTTCATATTCATGGAAATAATACAATCACATACATACAATTCAGTTTCAAACATATAAACATACAATTTAGTTACACGAACATACCCTGACAAGTGTTTGTGTATACAAAATCTACTAATCCGATACTCTTTCCTTTCCTCAATCTAACTCCATATTTGGTCTATCGGGATCTATATGAATGAATTTAACATCAATTCATATTCAATTCAATTCAATTCATATCTTATGCAAAATTACTATTTTACCCTTATACTTTTAATTAATTCTGATTTCGTCCCTAGGCTCGGAAAATTAAATTCACGCAATTTAATTCTTATTCCAAGCCTAGCCAATTTTTACATATAACATTAGAATCACATGTATTTCAGAAAATTCAAAATTTTTCCATGAATTTTACATATTTTCAATCTAATCCCTAAATCATGTTTTCATCAAAATTCCCTTAACAAAGTTGTTTACCTATCAATAACCTTTCATTTTCTACCATAAAAATTCATAATTCAACTATATTCATCCATGGTAAAACCCTAACACTTTGATAACTTTACAAATTAATCCCTAAGATAGCTAGATTAAGCTATTACGATATCAGAAATATAAAAATTACTAAAAACAAAACTTGAATACTCACCTAATTGAGCCAAATTAACTTGATACCTTCAATATCTTCTAACTAGGGTTTCCATGTAAAATAATTTGGGAAAGATGATAATATGATGATATTTTTCATTATTTAATTACTTATCATCTTTTATTATTTTTACTTTCCAATTTAGTTTTTTTCTTTAATCAATTTTCCATGGATGAATCATCATAATTATCTATTAACTCCTCCTACTGGTCTATTTGCCATATAAGGACCTTAAATTTTGAATTCCATAGTTATTTGATACTTATAACTACTAGAACTCAATTTTTTTTAGTTTATGCAATTTGGTCATTTCCTTCTAATTAGACATGTAACCTATAAAATTTCTTCACGAAATTTTCATACGACATTCCTATCATAATGTAGACCATGCAATAATATTAAAATAAATTTCCTTCCGAACTCAGATTTGTGGTCCCGAAACCACTGTTTCAATTTCACTGAAAACAGGCTGTTACAGATGTCCTACACACTTAATTAGTATGTTAGTCTTCTCTTACACCCAGATTGGCCTAAAAGGTCATAAAGCACTCAAAATTTCTCATTTTATTAGCTAAGTACTAAAACAATACTAAATTACTAGAAAACAAGCTCGCTAAGTGTTAAAAAGGGCCTAATTTACCATAACAAATTTTGATTGATCACTGGTCAAAGAAAGAGTGCTCTTATTAATATGGGGTCATAAAACTTGTTCATATAAGAGAAAATTGTGGGTAAAGTTGGTCTCTCATTTATCAAATCGACTAAGAAGGTAAAATTAATTAATTCCAAAGAGGTTCCAATTATAGGAGTAGCACAAAGAGTTGAGCTACAAATTAGCGAGTGCAAAGGTAAGGAAGACTTCAAGGTAATTGACTTTGATGATTACAACTTCATTCTTGGCTTGAATTCCCTTGATAAGATTAATGCTTTCTTCATTCTTTTTGTCGATTCTAAATGTATATTGGATAGTCAACAACAACAATGCATTGTGTCGATGAGTCGAGACATGAAGGGTGGAACCAAGGTATTGTCGGTTATATAACTAGCCAAGGATGTACTGTATGGTGGGAATATTGACTTGGTAGATTAGAGTGCTACAAAGACCCTCTTGGAAATGCTAGAGGTGAAACAAAACTATAACTGCCTGTTTTTCAGTGATGCTAGAAACAGTGGTTTCAAGACCACAATTCCAACGAGTAAGTCAATAAATATTATTATTTACTATTTACAATCCAAGTATTGAAATAGTGAATTTTGATCTAATAATTTTTAATAATTGGATAATTAGTTAAATACAAGTGGTTCATTCCTAAAGTCAAGTAGTTTTGGAAAATGAGGTATCAGGACCTCATTTCCAAAATTTAAGGTCGTAAATATTATTAATAAATATTTACGGAGTCATATTATAGTTGAATGAATTATGGTTTGGAAATTTTAGTGTTGGATGGTTAATTAAAGTATAAGGACTAAATTTTAAAACTAGTAAAAGTTAATCGCTATAGATTTTAAATAGCTCAGGGGTCAAAATGGTGAAAAGACCATTTTCAAATGTCCAAGTTGTGGTGGATGTCATTAAATCCCATTAAATTTTGGTTAATTGCTATCCCTAATTATTTCAGGTTTAATTGAAATAAAGCTTGATTAATTAATTAAAGGACCAATTGAGCAATTAGACCAATTGTATAAGTCTAGACGGTGGTGGATGCCAATTGTATCCCACCAATTTTTCTAATAATGTTTAAAGTTTAATTTAAAAGATCTTAATATTTATAATTTTAGCAAGCTATATAAGTTAATTAAAGAAAAAAAGATGACATTTTATCATCATTTTCTTCAACTTTCTATTCCATAGCCGAATGTGAGAAACAAAAACAAGGGTTTGGGTTTCAAGCTTTAACACATCGATTGGTAAGTCAATTCTAGTTCATTTCTTGTAATTTTATATTTTTGAGATCATTGCAACTAGGTCCAGCTAACCCGTATATTCATTTTCAAAACTGTTAATGATTTCTAAAGTTTCCATTGATATTATTGTAGTTTTTGAATGTTTATGGTAGATTTTGAATCTTTGATGGAAAATAGAACTATTTTATAAAGTGATTTTTGTTAGTTTTGAATATAAGGACTAAATTGTTAATATATTGAAATTGGCATGTAATTTCGATAATTTTTTATAATAGGAGGTTGTAATTTTATATATCTTGAAGTTGGTTTAAAATTTGGAGTCCAAATTTGGAAGTTATGATAAGTTTGATTTTAGGGACTAAATTGAATAAAACGTAAAATTTGAAGAAATGACCAAAAGATAAAATTAAGCTTACATATATTTATAACAGGTTTTTATATGATACTTGAGTGATTAAATTTAAACAAATTTATATTATAGATCAAGATTTGAACAAAATGATTGATAGTCAAGGAAAAAAAGAAAGTTACAGCCTAGTCCCTGACACTTCTGCTTTTGATGTTAGCCCTGGTAGGTTCATACAGTATAAATATGTTTAAATTGCTACTGAGTTTCATTTTTATGTTCATTAATGTTTTATTGATATCTTGAATTAGTTATGAATTAGTACCTAAATTGATAATTGAATCAAATTGAAATGGATTATTGCGAAATGGTATAATGTGATATTAAACCCCGACAAAATTAATAGAAGTCCTGTATATGAGGTTACGAGTCATTTCCTGTAGGTTCTGAGCTACAGCATGTGTTACGGACTCGAGAACACATGTATGTTAAGCCCTGGCCAAGTTATTTCCTGTGCACGTTCAATCCTAACAGGTGACAATGTACTATTATTCGATTCATGTAGGTTCAACCCTAACAGGTGACCAAGCACAATTACCCAATTCGTGTAGGTTCAACCCTAATGGGTGACCATGCACAATTATCCAATTCGTGTAGGTTTAACCCAAACGGGTAACTAGCAACTATTACTTTCACTTGTGTACGGAGTTCTTTTACAAAGTTTCATCGGGTAATATTTTGAATGGAAATGTGATGATATGCCATTGGATGTTGGCAAAATATCGTATGTGATTTGGAAATAAGATATAATTTGGTTTGAAAGGAAAAATGTAAACAAATGATACTATAGATGTGTTTAAGCTCAAAACCTTATATGTTAATGATGTTGTTTGAATTGTTGATAGGTATTTTGTATTACATAATGATTTTGTATGTGATAAGAAATTGAGGTAAGTAAATATTTATATTTTATGAGCTTACTAAGTATTTTAAATACTTACTCATGTTACTACTTTTCTGTAGATTTTGGACGTTCGTAACATGTCGAACGGATCAGCAAGAAGTGTAACACCCCAAAATTCAGGTTTTTAATTTTTGCATGTTTTGTCACAATTGCTTGTTTGCTTCAATAGTTAAGTGATTTTGGGTGTGTATGGGGTGTTTGAGAAGCCTGGGTTCAAGTCTCGGCTTTTGCAGAATTTTTAAGTTTTTCTCTTAAATGAATCTGGACACTGGCATATAGGATTTATAAATATTAGTGTTGGTTTTATGACACAAAAGGAGTTTGAGGTCTAGTGGCAAGGTGGTGTGCTGTGTAACTGTGAGGTCTGAGGTTCAAGTTTTGGGTTGCGTAATAAATTGTTATTTTGCTTCTTGAGTCGTGTAAGTGGCAAAGTTGGAGTGAAATACTGCCGAAGGAAGTTTGAATTGGTCATGGAGGAACTTGAGGGGAAAATGGTGGAGTGATAAGGGGAGAGAATTGTGGAGAAAAATCGATGAGGGTAAAGAAGGAGAGTTGTGCCGAATTGGGGCACTTTTACTCAAGGTTTTCACTAAGCTTGTGCCGAATTAGTAACTTGACAGTAGAAGCTTTCAGTTTTGGAAGTGTTTTACCTTTTTCTGGGACATCAACTTTGGGTTACTCTCATTTCAGGTTAAGTGCACATTTCTACAAGTATCGAACTCGTTTCTGCTCATCTTATCTTTTTCTTTTCTTTTTTAATTTGGCCAAAACTCTCCCCACTCTTCTTTTCTTCTGCTGTCGAAATCTCCTCTCGTCTTCATTTGGTTGTGCTTCTTCTCTCATCCTTCCTTCCCAACCCGATTCTTTCTTCCCTTTTGGTCGAACCTTCCTCTCTCCTTGTGGAAAAATTCCACAACTATCCTCCCCCACCTTTCCATTTCTTTTTCCTCCTCACCTATTCGGTTTTCCCCCAATCAACTCTTCCCCCTCTTATTTCCTCTGATCGTCATTTTCCCTTTCCTCTTTGGGGCCAACCGTCAGGCTACTTCTCGTCGTCGTACTCTCGCACATTGGGTAAGTATAGCAAAATAAGTGATTCTCTCATATCAAATCAACTTAAGTGTTTACCAATTTTTGTTGGTGCCTAGGAATCTCGTGAAGGGACGAGGGTTGGTCAGTACCTGAGTAAGTAAACCGTTCTAATTTCCTCGATCGAAGTAGGGTAAGAGAGCGGTCGTAACAACTTAAGTTTAACTAATTGCATAACTTTGTAGTCGATTAACGAAGTTTGATTGCCAAATATAGGTTCCGCATTCGTGGATTTAACGCGTCTTCACAATCAAGTGTGTATCCACACCACTTCTACCGCAAATCAGAAAAATTCGAAAAGCCAAAACACGATAATCGAGGCCACATGAGCAAGCGATCGCTTGCACAGAAAACCAAGCCCACGAAACTAGGCGTCGGACTGTAGAGGCCTCTAAGGGCTTTTTCATGGGCTTGGGTAAGAAAATTATCGAAATACCCTCGAAAGGTAAAATTACCGAAATACCCACGAAGGGTTAAATTACCAAAATACCCTCGAAGGGTAAAATTATTGAAATACCCTCGAAGGGTAAAATTATCGAAATCTCTTGAAGGGTAAAATTACCGAAAAACCCTCAAAAGGTAAAATTACCCTAAATACCCCAAAGGGTAAAATGACCAAAATACCTCCGTAGGTTAAAATGACTGTTATACCCCTAAAAGTTGAAATATGTGTATGACCGATCTGCTCTATGATATATATATATGACTACTACTGAATATGACATACTACATACACGTATGATTTATGACATGACATGCTGCATGGGGTTGGGATTCTGATATAGGGGAAGTATACTGTACTGGTGGCTTTGCCACATATACTGTCACTGGCAGCTTTGTTGCGATATCATTATTGGCAGCTTTGTTGCGATATCATTATTGGCAGCTTTGTTGCGTTGGTTGGGTGGGTTGATTTTTATCCCGACATGGTGTGTTGGTGGTACGGAGTGGTGTCTTGGCTGGACTGGGATGGGTTGCATCACTGCATTGTACTGATTTCTGTATTGGGATAAAGCCCACACTGTTACTGTAATGGGCTAAGGCCCACACTGTACTGATACTGTATAGGGCTCAGGCCTAGACTGATTCTACATGTTGCATAGTGATTGTTTAGAAGGGGATTACACACTGAGTTTCGTAAACACACCCTCTCATTTAACTATGCAGGTAATCCTCAGCCTTAGGTGGTTCGGTGCTGCGAGGGACTCAGAGATGGCCACACAATCACTGCTGTTCACATTAGCCTTTATTTTTAATTTAATAATAAGTTGGGTTTTATTTCTGTATTAAGGCCTTTAATTTGGTTTAAGTTTTTAATTGGGCTATTGCTTTATATTTTAAATTGCTAGTTAGACGAAAATGAATTTTCAAAATAATTATTGTTTTCAAAGACACGAACTTTAATCGTTAGATTTAACAATTGCTTCCATGTTTTAAACCAACTGAAAATAACATTAGCGGTCAACAAGGCAAGCATTTGGCTAATTGTACAATTAAACTTTAATAAAGAGGTTTCCAAATTTAAGAAACGAGTTTTACCAACTAGTCCAAAGTTTGAGAAACACTTCGATGTGACACACTAGATTCAGCCATAATATCTGGGCCGGGTTTGGGGTGTTACATTTAGTGGTATCAGAGTTAGGTTACAAAACTCGGCTGTGGAATGGGTTTTAAAAAAAATTGAAATTTATGGAAAACTACTTTGAATTATTTTTGAAGGTTACAAGTGTGGCACACTGAGTCTCTAGCACCGAATCTTTAAGTTTCTATAAACTGTAGACTACTTAAAGTAAAATATGTTGAGAGATTTCTATAGTAGTAGGACTGTACTGAAACTTTCAAATTAGAGAAAATTGAGATTGTAGGAAAACTGGAAACTGTAGGGAGACTCTTGAGTCACAAAAACAAACTCTGATTACTGCTTTTTTATAAGACATCTGTTAATAATTACTATAATTGTAAACTAATGCATAAAAATTCGTAAACAGATTATACATTATTCGATATGAGTACTAGGGGTGCTCAGAGAAGGGGTACACGAGGCCGTGGTAGAGGCCGAGAAAGTGCTAGAGTTGGGTCTTCAGCGTCAGGCCACATGCCTAATGTTGAGGCTAAGGAGGCACCAGCTTCACCGATGACTGAGATGGAATCATTCGATCAAGCGGTTGGGGATGATGCACTATCCCAATCTATGCTCCGTATTCTGGAAAGGGTCGCAGGGACCAATGCAGGTGCTGTGGGACGTGGATCAATTTTAGAACAACTCTGATCGAATGGAGAAGAAATTTTTAGGGGTATTTCAAGAGTAGCCCCTAATGAGGTTGAATACTGGTTGGAAGCCACAAAAAGAATAATGGATGACCTTGACTGCACTTCTGAGCAAAAGCTAAAAGGTGCAGTGTCTTTACTGCGAGATGAAGCCTATCAGTAGTAGCCTACTATAAGAGAAGGTACTCAAGCCGATCAGTTAACATGGGATTTCCTTAAGTCAACATTTTAAGGAAAGTATGTGGGCTTAAGTTATGTGGACGCCCGAAGAAATGAATTCTTGTGTTTGGTTCAGGGGATTAGAATCGTGGAAAAGTATGAGGCATTGTTTCTGCGATTGAGGCACTATGCTCGTGGGATAGTGGCGACTGAATATGAACATTGTGTGTGATTTGAGGAGGGCCTCCGAGATTAGTTGCGAGTACTGATAACTCCGCAAGGGAGTGAGATTTTGCTGCCCTAGTTGAAAAGGCAAAAATCTCCGAAGATGTGAAGCGCTCTGAGTGCCAAATCCGTGAGAAAGATAGGGGAAGGTTTAAGAGGGATTCATAGCCCTCAAGTTTTTCTAGAAGGCCTAAAAAGAATGCCAGGTTTGATGGGCCAGTCTGAGCTAGGGTTTCTGTTGCAAGACCTCAGCCTTGTGCTGATTGTGGGAGACATCATCTTGGTGGGCCAGTTTGGGCTAACGAATGCACCAGCTGCCTTCATGGACCTAATGAACCGAGTATTCTAGCCCTGTTTGGATCGGTTTGTGGTGGTATTCATAGACGTTATATTGGTGTATTCGAGAACCGAGGATGAGCATGATGCACATCTCCAAATTGTTCTACAGATTTTAAGGGGTAACAACTGTATGCTAAGTTCAGTAAGTGTGACTTCTGGCTGCGAGAAGTGACATTTCTATGTTATGTAGTGTTTGCCGAAGGGATTAGGGTTGATCCTTGAAAAATTAAAGCTGTACTGGATTGGAAACCACTTAAGACCGTATCTGATATTTGAAGCTTTTTGGATCTGGCAAGGTATTACAGACATTTTGTTGAGGGGTTTTCCTTAATTGCTGCACCTCTAACTAATTTGCTGCGTAAAGGGGTACCTTTTAACTGGACGGATAAGTAGTAAGAAATTTTTGAGAAACTGAAGAAAGTTCTGATTGAGGCCCCTTTCTTAATACAGCCAGAGTCTAGGAAGGAATTCACTGTCTATAGTGATGCATCACACGTTGCTTTGGGTTGTGTGCTGATGTAGGAGGGTAAGGTGGTTGCTTACGTGTCTCGTCAGCTTAAGCCTCACGAGGTGAATTACCTTACTCATGACTTGGAGTTAGCTGTGGTGGTATTCGCGCTGAAAATTTAGAGGCACTATCTTTACTGTGAGAAGTGTACTATCTACGCAGATCATAAGAGTCTTAAGTACCTCCTCATTCAGAAGGAATTGAATCTTAGGCAGCGAAGATGGATAGAGCTACTTAAGGATTATGATTGCTCGATTGAATACCATCCTGGGAAGGCTAACGTAGTAGCTGACGCACTGAATCGTAGGGTTGTATCTGATTTGAAAGTAATGTTTGCTCGTATTAGCTTGTTTGATGATGGTAGCTTGTTGGCGGGGTTACAAGTTAAACCGACATGAACTGAACAAATTAAGGGTAAATAGTTATTGGATGAGTCACTAGTTCCCTGTTTCCGTCAGGTTGAGAATGGGGAAACTTCAGATTTTGGGTTGAATACTGAAGGAGTACTGTGTTTCCATGGGAGAGTTTGTGTATCGAGAGATAATGATTTAAGGCAGTCTATTTTGCGAGAGGAGCATAGTAGTCGTCCGTATCCTATGCCTCCAAGCGGGAATAAAATGTATCGAGATCTTCGTAAGTTGTCCTGGTGGCCAGGACTGAAATGTGAAGTAACTGATTTTGTGGGTAAGTGTTTAACTAGTCAACAAGTGAAAGCTGAACATTAGTTACCTTCAGGGTTGCTTCAACCGGTTAAAATTCCACTTCGGAAGTGGGAAAGAGTAACTATGGATTTTGTGAGTGGGCTGCCCTAAATAGCTACCAAGAAGGATTCAGTATGGGTCATCGTTGATCGATTGACTAAATCTGCCCATTTCATACCAGTCTATACTGATTACTCCTTGCAGAAGTTGGCTAAGCAGTGTGTGGCTAAGATTGTAAGACTTTATGGGGTACCAGTTTCTATAATATCAGATAGAGTTCCTCGCTTCACGTCTCAGTTTTGGAAGAAGTTACACGAGGCTTTGGGTACAAAACTAGAATTTAGTACTGCGTTTCATCCCCAAACAGATGGTTAGTCAGAGAGGGTGACTCAACTTTTAGAGGACATGTTGAGGTGTTGTGTAATGGATTTCGAGGCAATTGGGAAGACTTTTTGCCGTTAGCAGAGTTTGCGTATAATAATAGCTATCAGTCCAGTACTCAAATGGCACCATACGAGGCGTTATATGGTCGTAGGTGTTGTACTCCTACTTGTTGGACTGAGCTAGGCGAGCGACAAGTTCTGGGCCAGAGTTGGTTTCTGATACCTAAGAAAAGGTAAAACTAATTCGAGACCAGTTAAAGGAAGCATCTGATAGGCAGAAGTCCTATGCGAATCTTAAACACTGAGAAATTGGGTATCCTATGGGGGATCATGTATTTCTTAAGGTTTCTCCATGGGAAAAGATACTGAGGTTTGGACAGAAGGGTAAGCTTAGCCCTAGGTTCATTGGGCCTTACTGAATATTGAAGCGTGTGGGACCGGTTGCATATCAGCTTGAGTTGCCTTCAGAATTGGACCAAATTCATGATGTAATCCATGTCTCCATGCTGAGACGTTATCGCTCTGATCCTACTCACATAGTTCCAGTTAAAGAGATCGAGGTTAGGCCGAATCTGACATTCGAGGAGTCAGTACAGATTTTGGATCGTGAGGTTCAAGTACTAAGGAAGAAGTCCATTCCTCTAGTTAAAGTGCTTTGGTGTAATCACAGTTCAGAAGAAGCCATGTGGGAACCCGAGAAGGCGATGCGATAATAGTACCCTCATCTTTTCTGACCAAGTAAATTTTGAGGCTGAAATTTCGTTAAGGGGGTAGAGTTGTAACGCCCAAAAATTCAAGTTTTTAATTTTTGCATGTGTTTGCTACAATTGCTTGTTTGCTTCAATGGTTAAGTGATTTGGGGTGTGAATGGGGTGTTTGAGAAGCCTGGGTTCAAGTCTTGGTTTTTGCAGAATATGGACACTGACATATAGGCTTTATAAATCTTAGTGTTGGTTTTATGACACAACAGAAGCTTGTGGTCTAGTGGCAATGTGGCGTGCTGTGTAGCTGTGAGGTCTGACATTCAAGTCTTGGGTTGTACAATTAATTGTTATTTTGCTGCTTGAGTCGTGTAAGTGGCAGAGATAGAGTGAAATACTATCGAAGGAAGTTTGAATTGGTCATGGAGGAAGTTGAAGAGAAAATGGTAGAGTTATAAGGGGAGAGAATTATGGAGAAAATCGATGAGGGGTTGAGAGGGAGAGTTATGCCAAATTGGGGTACTAGTACTCAAGGTTTCGGCTAGGCTTTTGCCGAATTAGTCACTTGATAGTAGAAGCTTTTGGTTTTGGGAGTGTTTTGCCTTTTTTTATGACGCCAACTTCGGGTTACTCTCTTTTCACGTTAACTGCACATTTCGGCAAGTATCAAACTCGTTTCTGCTCATCTTATCTTTTTCTTTTTTTTAATTTGGCTAAAACTCTCCCTTCTCTTCTTTTCTTCTGCTGCCAAAACCTCCTCTCCTCTTCATTTGGTTGTTCTTCTCTCATCCTTCCTTACCAACCCGATTTTTTATTCCCTTCTGGTCACACCTTCCTCTCTCCTTGTGGCCGAATTTCACAACTATCCTCCCCCACGTTTTCTTTTCTTTTTTCTCCTCACCTATTCGGTTTTCCCCCAATCAACTTCTCCCCCTTTTATTTCCTCTGATCGCCATTTTCCTTTTCCTTTTTGGGGCCAATCATCGGGATACTCCTCATCATCGTACTCTCGCACGTTGGGTAAGTATAGCAAAATAAGCGATTCTCTCATATCAAATCAACTTAAGTTTTTACCAATTTCTGTTGGTGCCTGAGAATCTCGTGAAGGGATGAGGGTTGGCAAATACCTAAGTAAACGAATCGTTCTTTTTTGCTCGATTGAAGTAGGGTAAGTGAGCGGTCGTAACAACTTAAGTTTAATTAATTGTATAACTGTGTAGTCGATTAACAAAGTTTGATTGCCAAATATAGGTTCTGCATTCGTGGATTTAATGCGTCTTCACAATCAGGTGTGTATCCACACCACCTCTACCGCGAATCGGCAAAAGCCAAAAAGTCAAAACATGACAATCGAGGCCACATGAGCATGCGGAAAACGAAGCCCACGAAACTGGGCATTGGACTGTAGAGGCCCCCAAGGGGTTTTCCATGGGATTGGGCTAGAAAATTATCGAAATACCCTCGAAGGGTAAAATTACAGAAATACCATCGAAGGGTAAAATTACAGAAATACCATCGAAGGGTAAAATTATCGAAATACCTTCGAAGGGTAAAATTACTGAAATATCCTAAAAGGGTAAAATTACTGAAATACCCTCAAAAGGTAAAATTATCGAAATATTCTCGAAGGTTAAAATTACCAAAATACCCTTAAAGGGTAAAATTACCCAAAATAACCCCAAAGGGTAAAATAACCGAAATACCCCTATAGGTTAAAATAACTGTTATACCCTTAAGAGTTGAAATATGTGTATGACCGATCTGCTCTATGATATATATATACATGACTGTTACTAAAAATGACATACTGCATACACGTATGATTTATGACATGACATAGTGCATGGGGTTGGGATTCTGATATAGGGGAAGTATACTGTACTGGTGGCTTTGCCACATATACTGTCACTAGCAGCTTTGCTGCGTTACTGTTACTGGCTTACTGTTACTGAATATGACATACTGCAAACACGTATGATTTATGACATGACATACTCCATGAGGGTTTCCATGGGCTTAGGCCAAAAAATTACTGAAATGCCCTCAAAGGGTAAAATTATCGAAATACCCTCGAAGGTTAAAATTATCGAAATACCCTAGAAGAGTAAAATTATTGAAATACCCTCAAAGGGTAAAATTACAGAAATATCCTCGAAGGTTAAAATTCCCAAAATACCCTCAAAGGGTAAAATTACCCAAAATAACCCAAAAAGGTAAAATGATCGAAATACCTCCGTAAGGTAAAATGACTGTTATACCCCTAGGAGTTTAAATATGTGTATGACCGATCTGCTCTATGATATATATACATGACTGTTACTGAATATGACATGCTGCATACACGTATGATTTATGACATGACAAACTGCATGGGGTTGGGATTCTGATATAGTGGAAGTATACTGTACTGGTGGCTTTGCCACATATATTGTCACTGACAGCTTTACTGCGATATTATTACTGGCGGCTTTTCTGCGATATTGGTGTGTTGGCTGGGTGGGTTGATTTTTATCCACACATGGTGTGTTGGTGGTACGGAGTGGTGTGCTGGCTAAACTGGGATGGGTTGCATCACTGCATTGTACTAATTTCTGTATTGGGCTAAGGCCTACACTGTTACTGTAATGGGTTAAGGCCCACACTGTACTGATACTATATAGGGCTCAGGCCCAGACTGATTGTACATGTTCCATAGTGATTGTTTAGAAGGGGATTACACACTGAGTTTCATAAACACACCCTCTACTTTAACTGTGCAGGTAATCCTCAGCCTTAGGTGGTTCGGTGCTGCGAGGGACTCAGAGATGGCCACACAATCATTGCGCTTCACATTAGCCTTTATTTTTAATTTAATAATAAGTTGGGTTTTATTTCTGTATTAAGACCTTTAATTTGGTTTAAGTTTTTAATTGGGCTATTGCTTTATATTTTAATTTGCTAGTTAGACGAAAATGAATTTTCAAAATAATTATTATTTTCAAAGACACGAACTTTTATCGTTAGATTTAACAATTGCTTCAGCGTTTTAAATCAACTTAAAATAACATTAGCGGTCAACAAGGCAAACATTTGGCTAATTGTATAGTTAAACTTTAATAAAAAGGTTTCCAAATTTAAGAAATGAGTTTTACCAACTAGTCTGAAGTTTGAGAAACACTTTGATGTGACACACTGGATTCGGCCTTAATAGCTGGGCCGGGTTTGGGGTGTTACAAGAAGCATAGACCTACCGTCTTTTAAGTTAGTAGACTTTTGATGTTTTGAACTTGGCTAATTGTGGGATGTACATAGGATGTTTTAGCTTGTTAAGTGAGGGTATACATTTTGGTATGTGACATTTGGTTTGATGTCAAATTTGGCACTTTGAAGCTTAAAAGAAATATCAAAGTTTGAATGATGTTATGCATATGAATTAGAAACTGCTTTTGTTTTGTCATTGTTGAGGTTGAATATATGTTGGTGCTAATTAGGGCATATTGGTTGAATGTTTAGATGGTTATATATATAGATTTTTTAGCTTTCACATGCATATGCTTTGGATTAGGTTTGAATGGTATAATGGAATTTTAGGTCACCTTATTGGATTGGTAAGTTCCTTAGACAAAAAGGGTCATATATGTTGCACACGGTCTACCATACGACCGTGTGTCACACACAGGTAGGTCACATGGCCGTGTGCTCTATTTATTTAGGATGGTTTTGGTTTCACACAATCCCAGTTAGTTATATGACCCGATGACTCAGCTGTGTGACCTTTGATTACACAGCCTCAACCTGTCCTACGGCCATGTGACCCCTATTTTATGTTTTTACCCTTCTTTTGTAAAAGTTTCAAAATAGTCCTAAATTGATTCCGAGTCAGTTTAAGAGCTTTTGTAAGTTTGATTGAGACTCAATTTTGTTTGTTATGCATGTTTAACATGTACTTATTTTGTATATATTGATTTAAGGAATAATATTGACTAATTTTTATGTGAATTTTTCTGTAAACTATTGTAGCATCCTATAGCTCGAGTCTAGTGACTGGACCAGGTATGGGGTGTTACAAAATCGATGTAAATCGTAATGAGTTATCAGTGGGCTACCACCTATGAAACAGGTGGGTTGTGAATCGAACGTTGTGGGAAAAGTGGTGATGAAAACTGGGCACTCAAAATGAGTAAATGCAACAAGTACATCTCAAACATTTTCCTAGTGTTTTACATTATAACTTACCATTGGCTTGGCAAAAGCACAGAGGCCCTTTCAAAGTTCTGAAGTGGGTAAGCTGAAGGGCTTACAAACAAGAGTTAGCAACAAAACTTAAGGTTAACCCGATGTTCAATATGGGTGTGCCGATGCCAATTTGTGAAGATCGAGGGGATCCCAATCGAGGTAAGTCACATGAGGGAAAGTAAGAGCGATTGGCTCTTACGAACGATATCTACAAGAGGGAGATACAGTTCAAGTTAGTCGATGGAGAATACAAAAGCCAAAGAAAATGTTTTGAGAGGCGGAACTATCTGACAGAGAGACTAATTGGGAATCGGCTGAGGCATTGATGTAGTTCCAAGATGAGTCAACCTAGTGTCATTCCGAGGAAGAAATAGGGTGACACAAAAATGCGTAGGGGAGAATGTCAAGGGTCGTAGATCAAAGCCTATGATGAATGCACATAGAGCATCCCATCGAGATTAACTAATTAAATGAGGCTCATTTGACCCACTTAAATTAGCTCGATTCGTGGAACCCGTAGAGAAGTCTATCTACTTGAAGCCTTGGTGACCCAATGAAAATCTCCAGTAAAACTAGAGTTATCAAGGTAATTATTGTAAATCTTAAGGGATAAAAATGTATAGAGTTTAAATACCTTAGGATTTTCATTTTGTAGATAGACACAAATATCAATTATTGATGTAATTTGATCTGTACCATAGGATCTAGGGGAGCTCAACTATAAATAGAGTCCTCCTCCTTCATTTGTAATAATTTCATTCATAGTTATTGAATATATTTGAGAGAATTTGTTCAAAAACCTTCTACGCGTTGCTTTCTTATGGCTTTTTCTGTTCTCTTGCTGCTTCTTTGTCTTTGAGTTACTTTCGCTTTATTTTTAGTGCCTTGGAAAACTTCTAAAGTGAATTCTCACTTTTCGAGAGCTAGACTAACTTAGACAAATTTAATTAAAAAATTGTCAAAAGCCACACGGATTGCAAGAATAAAGTTTTAGCACTATGATACTTGCCCAATCTTATGCACATATCTTGTTTTTCTCACCTAAATTTGAAAATATAAACTAAAGTTGAAGGAACAATTTGTAGAAGATGAGGCATCTTCAAAAGTAGTAACAGATCCTTAAAAACCCTAAACCATGAACACCACCTCAATGCAGGTTGAATAACTCCTAATCTCTACCTACATACTTGCTATATTATCAAACAAGAATGAAAAACTCATTGCTTTTCATGTCATCAAATATTATGACCTTTTTCACTATATACCACAAATAATGCATACCATATCAAATAATAGATTCCATATGATAACTATCCATCACAACTAAGAATGTTAGCGTAATAATGAAGCCAAAATATAATTACATTTTAATTCATCAAATGCTTTACCAATCTACCTTTTATTATCATTATTATTATTATTATTATTATTATTATTATTATTATTATTATTATTATTATTATTATTATAAGATCTGGTACTTGAACTTGGCATTTTTTTTCCTAATTCGGAACTTAAACTCGTCAATGGTTACACAAGTTGCCCCAATACACTAACGGTGTTAATGTTTTTATGAGGTGGTACACATAGCCAATGTATGGCTAACGCATCGCATATGAAACCATCACAATTTCATACGTGGAAAATACATAAAAATTTTAATTTCTTAATTAAAAATTAATCTCTTTTTTGGGAAATTCTTTACAAAAACTTAATCTCCCAAAATAAGACATTCACATTCTTTCAAAAGCTAAACTCTAAACTATACAACAACTGAATCATTCATCTTCTTCATATTTCTTCAATCAAAGAAAGAAATGAATATCAAGTAAGATTTGTATTTTATCTTGAGTGGGTCTACTATTTTTTTATTTGAAAATCTCATTTCCTTTTTTTTCATTTTATAAACCCTTTTTCTAATTTTTATTTATGATTCTTTTTGTTAACTCATAACACTCGAGTATCTTTTTTAACCCGAAATCTAAGGAAAGTTAAGAAAAAATTGAAAGGATTACTAAATTACTAGACTCTACTAGGAAATTCATAAATTTTAGTGGTCAAATTTCGATTAGTTCGACCTCAATCCTGGTTCAGTTAGGATAGAACATGCTAGTTCTAAAAGTAGAGATAAAATAATTAAGGATGAATGGTATAAGTGATCAATGAAAATCTTGCTAAAGGTGTATATATATTGGATTGTATAGAGACAGAATTTTCTCAATTCTATTTACCAAAATTTTCACCCTAAAGTATCATCTACTTCAGTCACTCTAAAGAAGAAAATGATTTAGCTTAAGAAAGCTCTACATGCCGCAACAGTCGTGCGAATTGAAGTCTAGTAGTAGATAAACTGAGAAACTGGTAAGCTTCCTTACCTCTCTAAACTCGTGGATTAAAGAAAGAAGTAGAGTAAAAACTCTTAAACGCTTTTGTACAATAATGGATTATGGGTTTTAAGGATTAAACACTTTTAGTTTAATCAATAACTAGTTTTCATGCTTAACTTCTAAGACAAAAGAGTCTCTGGCGTACAGGCAAGCTAAGCTGACAAAAAGAAGGAAGCAAGCTGAGTTTATGTACCTTACCTTCTAGATGATAGATGACGTGTTGTGACTTGTTTGTGTACAGAGGTTGCCTAAAATTGTGGTATATATGTGCAAAATATTATGTAAGCTTGCCAGTTGTTTGTTGATTTTTTAATAATAGATAGTTGATGATTAGTTAACTAGTGTGTTGTATATATAACGATAATTTGTATATTATGCTTGAGTATTGTATGTTTGGTGAGAAAGAAAATTATTGACGGGCTAGATGAAGTTAGGATTTGGGAAATGGGAACTTTGGTTAGATACCTTCGTATGGTGTTGCTGAGTGCAAACCGTGATGTGCGAAACTCCAGGCCTTGTGGAGGGGACACTACAGTGTTTGAGCATCAAGGTTAGAAATGGCAAAACAGAGGGATGGGCGGATGGAAATGAAAAATGGAATTCCTATTAAATACCACCATACGGTGTTACTAAGTGTAACCCGTAATGTGTGAAGCTCTAAGCCTTGCAGAGGGGACACTTCGGTGTTCGAGCATCAAGGTTAAATATGAGATGAATCGAAACACTTCAATAGAGGTTAGCATGCTCTATGGGGTGATACCGTTATAGTAGTAAGGTCCTACAGGGCGACACCTCTAAAGAGGTTTAATGTGTAAGACTATAGCTCCGCTATGGCAGTATATAGAGTTTTTCGAGACAATGAACACGAGGTTACAAGGTGTAAGACCATAGCTCTACGGAACCCAATGGAGTCCGCCAGGGCAATAAACATGGGAAAAATGTGTAAAACCATGGCTTGGCCATGGTAACATAAGTAGTTCATCGGGAAACTAAACACAGGGAATTTCACCAAAACGTGAAACAAGGGGTCTCATTAGGGAAGTTCGCAGGTTTGTATACCTAGAGAAACACCAAGGTTTAAAGTAGAGTTGATGGTGTGACTGGTGCGATAAGTCGCAAAAATGAATGAGCTTGGTGTGTTTGAGAAACACAAACCATAGACAAAATGAGAGAATTTGCCAAAGGCAATAATGAATGAGGCCAAGGAAACATCTCAACCCGGTTAAGGTAAAAAGAGGAAGAGACTCCTTAAATAGGGAAGTATATGAAATGTACATCAAAACAAGTCCGCCAGGGAAGTTGTGGATCTTACATGGCTTAAACAGACACAAAATAGGTTGTAATAGAGTATAGTCATATATTGTAAGTCAATAATGAGTCAGCCAGAAGATTTGGTAGGCCGATAAGAGTCTTCTTGAGAGGAAATTTTTGCTCAAGACTGAATGGCCAATAAAGACTGATAGAGAATAGTTGGAAAGCATAAGTCTATCAGGACCATGAAAAACAATAGAAATCATATTAATGTACCAAAGGTAAGAACTATATGTCCGATGAAACCTCTTTAAGGAATGGGCTGACAAAGCGAGTACTATGATGTTGTCTTGCAGGCATTAGTACCCTAAGGTGGTAAGGACATTGTATTCTGGAAAGACCACTATAAGGGCAATTACTTGGGTAGTCGTCAAACGTCGCCAGCCAAAAGTAATGAATGTGAGCATCAGGAAGATGGTACAATGAGAAATAGAAAGGGGTGAGACCTAAGAGTGAACATGTTCGAGATCAGACCAGGATCTAGTTCGCCAATAAACAGCTCAAAACACAAAGGGCATGGGCCTTGACAACTAAGTTCACGAACTCTCCTATGAAATTCAGGGAATTTAATTCTGAGCCAAAAGTCTTAAGTTTTTCAAAAAAAATCCATACGCAGATCTCACTGAATTCCTTTAAACTTATAAAATTTATACTCGAATACAGGTTAGACAAAGACCCGAAAAAGTTTAGGAGGGACCAAGCCAGACTTTGCCAAAGTGAAGTGGTGCGCGATAACTGTTCATTTGTATAGGGGGCACCCTTTGAGGCCTCGCCTCAAAGTTTATAATGATTATATCTGTTATCGAGTCTTAATCCAAAATTTTTAAATAGGCGTAAGAATTTATCACAATTTTTGTACGATTTTAAATGGCAGTTAGATTTTTTAATTTAATTACATGAAACTAGACACAAAAGTGTCATTAAGTTATTCGGGGTAGTGTAGCATCCAGAACCGAACATGGCGTTTGAGTCAGGTATAAAGTGTTATATAACCATTGAAGGAATAAATTGTATTTTGTTGTTAAAATATTAGATTTTCAATATTTGAAACCTGAAACATGTTGTTATTTTAAACCGTATTTTGTATTTGGGTTGGGTTTTTCTTATTTGCTTTAAGGAATTTGATAATCGATTAAGATTTCTTTTTGGATTTTTTTAAATTGGTTTATGAGTATTCAAAATTGATTTGAAGGTTCAAAATAAGTATCTAACTTGGGTGTTTTTGGATTATTCCTCAAAAATCAAGTTGATAAATTTCGAATTTGAGTTCATGCTTTGGTAGGTTTTCCTTAATATGGTTCAACTTATAATAATATTATTTGGAACTCATTTTGATTTTGAATAATTAATTTTTTTTAATTTCTTTATAAGCACATCTTTAAGGAATCTTCTTTTTTGGGGAGTGAACTAAGTGAATTTAAATTATTTACAGTGGTTGTAGACAGTCAGGGATCAATGTTTTTTTATTTGAAATTTAACATACACATGTACTGCATATATTGTTATCGTTTTATAGAACTCATGTTTTTGCTATATGCAATTCTTTTGTGTTAAGTATAGGCTTGTAAATGGTTGTTTTCGCATAGTAAAACATGGGTTTTACTAGTGCACCAATTGATGTAGACTTTGAGCCTTTACTACATAGTATAAAAATTGAGATAAGTGATTTAAGCAAAAGGCAAAGAAGCAATAAAGAGACAAGTGGGGTTGGTGGGTCTAATTATGTTAGTGGTATAAAGGTTAATGAAGATAATATAATTGAGTTCCAAAGTTTAGAGAATGATGAAAATGAGGCCTCTAATGGTATAAAGGAGTTAGAGGGTGGGCTTGATAATGTGGATGAAGAGATAAGAGGGATTAAGGAAAAATATAAAGCCTTTAAAGAAAAAAAAAAGAACTGTTACGATAGCTTACCTTCAACCTGAACTAAATTTTGAAGACTGCATTAGTGAAATTGAGAGGAAAAAAACAAATGGTAGGCAAGTAAATGATGTGTAAGGATATTCTGATAGGTCTAGTGGAGATGACATTGAGTATTTGGGTCTTCTGATTTGGGTAGTTATGAAATTGATTCAGATGGTGAGTTAACTTGTAAGAAAGGGATAAATGTCTTATTTGATACATTGGCCACGATGCCTAGATTCTAGATTGGAATGAGTTTTACTAATAGTACTCAACTCAAGAATGCTTTAGCAGCTTTTATGTTATAGCTAAGAGATTTGATATTAAGTACATTAGGAACGAGAAATTTAGGAAAAGAGCTAAGTGTAAATCTTCTGGTTGTCCTTTTGTTATATGTACTACTAAGGATAGTACTGATGGATTTTTCAAGATTAAGACCTTTGTGAATGAGCACGAATGTTCTTAACAATTTGAAATAGTCGAGCCAACTACAAGTTTGTTGGAAGGCATTTTCTTAGTAAGTTGAGAGTGTTACCTCAATTAAAGCTAGTTCAGATGCAAAGGATTGCAAAAGAGAAGTTGAAGGTAGACCTGCAAATAAGTGTATGCGGTAGAGCTAAGGCATGGGCCTTACAATATGCATTCTAGGCTTGTTGTAAATCAACAATTGAGGTTGAATATGAAAGAAATATATAGAAGGTAGGTGAAATCAAGCATGAATCCATGGTAAATCTTTAAAGTTCTAAAATGAAACATTGTTGTCGAGCATTTTTCCAAACTAGATGTCACTCTGATGTGGTGGGTAACAACTTTGTTGAAGCCTTTAATTCAACCATAAAAGGGGCTAGATTTATGGCCATTATTTCATTGTTTGAGAAAGTGGGGTAGTATGTAATGGGTAGGATAGTGAACAATATGGATAAATGTGCTAAATGGGATAACCAACTTTATTTTTTTATTATGTAATCTCGAATCTTCCATGATAAGCTAAAAGTAAAGAAAAAATCTATTACAATTAATTAAATTAAGGTATTGTTAAAGAAGTTATGAAAATTTTATGAGTTTTGTTGGCATGGAAGATAAAGTTAATTAATTAAATTAATTGCAAAAAAAATTTCTTTACTCGGAGTTTAACATGGAATATTCAAGATCATATAGTCAAAAATAAATTTGATTTTGTAAACAATTATTAAAGATGAGTTTGTAAACAATTATTAAAGATTAGTTATTTGAGTTTATTTTAATTTGGAAACATAAAATAAAATTTTAAAATTTGAAAGAGATTAAATTAATTTATTTCAATGTTATAGTAATAAATGTCCAACAATATCAATGGATAAAAAATTTCAACAAATTATTTATTTGATTTTTTTGCTTTGAAATTTTAATTTTCAATATTAAAAAGAAAATTGAAAACCTTCAAGAAGAGAGTAAACAAGTACAATTTGACGATTTTTTATTGCATTATTTTAATTTCTACCATTTTTTCACTTTAATCTTTAACATTTTTTTTACCTAAATCAATACTTTAAAAAAAGAACTTTTTAGTGACTAAAAATAAAACTGTAAACATGATGTGACATATATAATTAACCGCCGTTTGAGATTTAATGTCTAGATGATTAAAATGAAAATGTTCTAAAAATTGGGTGACCAGTTAAGTACTTTACCCTAATTATAGTTATTACTTTTCCCTAAGTATTGAATTTTAAATTTAATGTAAATAAAGATAAATATTTTGTGACTATATTAATGAGTTAGTTGACATAAGCCCTAACCAAATGACCTAGCAACAGATCAAATTTAACATGTTATAGAGTAAGATTTATGCTAATTGTATTCAACATAAACCAAGCATCAAGTTTTGTTGGAAAAATATTACTTACCCTGGAAGAAATAGTAATACGCACTATATATACTAGGGGAACGCCCGTGTGGCTCTTATGAGATTTTTATAATAATAATAATAATAATCAAAGTGGTTGGTGTTGTTGAAGGGATGAAAGGAAAATATTTTTCAGTCAAACAAAATAAATAAATAGCAATATTTTAGGATAAAAAGTACTTTTGAAATAAAATTATTGTTAAACAATATGTTTTTAAGCTAATAAAATTTTTTGCAAAAGTACTTTTTTAATCAAAAAGAAAAGTAAAAAATTTTAACTTTTCATCAAAAGTGTTTTTTTACCCAAAAATACTTCTGAGAAACAAAGCTAAACTTACTCTAAACCAATGCTATCCAACCATGAAGATAGCATGGCATAAAGAAAGTGAATCAAATTAAAAATTTTGAATATTTTTTTAGTTTATTTAATTTTTAAATTTAATCGATTTTCATGTTTGATTCAATTAATTTATTCAGACGATTCTTTATTTTGACATTTTAAATCGAATTAACTTATTAAGGTTATAACCTATAAAGCTAAAAGCCCATAATCTATTTATACACCCAAATCTAAATTTAAACTTTAAACCCAAATACCTATTAAAATTTAATACTCTTAATAGCTCAATTCCATTAATATTTAAAACTCAAATTGATAATTTAATTTTTTTAATGATATTCATTTTTAATTTTTAATATTTAATATACAAAAACCCGAATTGATATATGCCCATTAAGAATAGTAGAAGACATGGAAATTGTATGTTGGTAAAATAAATATTTTTTGGGTTGATTAAAATGTTTGATTTGATTTTTAATATTTTTATAATGAATTTTTATAAAATTAAAAGTAATACGAAGAAAGAAGATAATTAAAAATATCTAAAAATTGCAAAACCAAATAGAACCGAAAATTTTCAATTTGATTTATTTAATTTATGTAAATAATTCAATTTATTTTATTTTTTATATAAAGAATCGAATCGACTGAATTTACACCCCTAAAAATAAGTGGTTGGTTTTTTTTATAGCAAGTAAATGTATTGTGATATTGTAGTCGGTTTTCGATTTTCAGGTATTTTACCAATAAAAGCCCTTTTTTTTAAAATTTACCGAAATGGGCCAACTATTTAATTATTTACCGGAATGGTCCATTTTCCGCGAAATCGCGTCCACGTCAGCGCGATGTCAGGGTACGGGCCAGGAAATCGCGTCCACATCAACGCGACTTGCTAACGTGGACGGAAATCGCGCCCTAGAGGACGCGATTTGCTGACGTGGCATGAACAGTTTATGTTTTTTAGCTTGAAAAAAATTGTAAGGCCATAACTTTTGGCTCGATTGTCCGATTGAGACGATTTATTTTATTTCGAATAACTTTTCGAGATCTACGCGCTGACAAACTTCTTAGAGATGAATAGGGACGAATTTGTAAAGTATAATTTGTTAGTTACGAGTTAGGGACTAAAGTGTAATTATTTCAAAATTAGCATGAAATTTTTGTATTTAAGAATATTTGAATGTCATGGAAGGATGAAATTGAATTTGAATTGAAAAACGAAGCTTAGATTTGAAAATATGACTATTTAGGTTTTTGGGACAAAATTGAATAAAATGGAAAATTTTAGGGAACTTCTCAAAAGTGGAATGAGCTGACTTATACCTATAACAGGATGATATAAGACAATTCTGTAAAAAAAGATCCGGTGTTTACTTCAAATAAATAAGGAAAATAATGATTTGAATGTTTCAAAATTCAATTTTAAACTGAAAAAATCAAAATTTAGGGGCAAAAAGGATCTTTTTCGACGAAAACTGTGGCAAACCGCCTTCGGCAATTTGTCAGCGTGTAGATCTCAAAAAGTTATTCGAAATAAAAAAAAATCGTCTCAATCGGACAACCGAGCCAAAAGTTATGGCCTTTCAAAGTTTTCCAAGCTTAAAAGCATAAACTGTTCATCCACGTCAGCAAATCGAGTCCTCGTAGGCGCGATTTGTGTCCACGTAAGCAAATCGCACTGACGTGGACGCGATGTTCTGACACGTACCCTGACATCGCGCTGACGTGGATGCGATTTCGTAGAAAAATGGTCAATTCCGGTAAATAATCAAAAAATTGACCCATTTCGATAAATTTAAAAAAAAAACTACTTTTTTTGATAAATTGCCCTCGATTTCCATCCCTCATTAATTCTGGTAGATATAATTATGGAGTATCATAAATGGGGTTGATCCCCCATGATATTGAAGTTAAAGCCCAGTCTAAATGTGTCCCCATGTGCCAAGGAATCAACCCATTCTTCAACAGTTTTAAAGTAATGCCCTGGAGAAAGTTAGAAAAACCCATAATCATGCAATGAATGCTGAACCAAAACTTCTTCTATCATATGAGCCTAAACTCCACATAATTTTATCAACTTCGAGTTCGGCTCTAATGGGCTTCTACCTTCACTCCTATAATTTACTTCAGTTGCTCATGTTTTTCATAAACTCATTGCATATTATTTTATTAATAGATAAATTTTTATTTTAGTCACTTAATTAAAAAGATACTATAATTTGATCATTATTGTTTTCAAAATTATTACTGTTTTCACTCAACCTTAAGTAGTTAATGATGACATTTTTTTAGTTAGTATAAGAATAATTTTAATCCTCAATTCTTCTTCTTTTTATTAATTTGACCTTGGTTTTATATAAAATAAAAAAAATTTAAAATTATTTAATAAAAACTAGATATTTCAATATAAAAATTAAATATAAAATTTCAAATGTATACTTCCTCGAAACCATATTAGCAATATTTTCAAACTGAGTTCCATGTTGTTGAAGAATTTCTTCCATAATTGATATTATAGAGACTTATGAAATCAACTCTAATATCATTTCTTTAACAAAAAAACACAAAATATATTACGAAATTTTCTTTTTCAGACTCAATTCAAAATTTCAATTAATTCAAATTTATCTTTTAAAACTCAAATCGTAAAAACAAATTATATTCTAATTTTTTTTCTTTTCTTATAAAAACCAAAGAAGTCAAAAATAGAGAACTACCAATTTTGCTTAATGTTTCTAATTTTTCTATTTTTAAAGAATGGGTATTCAATATTTTTATACAAATACTACAAAGAAATTTTGGAGGGTTTAAAAATAATTTTACCTCATTTTCTCTCACTTTATGAATTTTTTGAAATTTTATCTATTTTTATTTTTTTGAATTTTTATATTCTTCGGAACTTTCTAATTTTTTAAAAAAAATTCTATTTTTATCATTTTTATATAAAATCAAGATTAAATTGACAAAAAGTTTAAAAGCCGATAACTAAAATTGTTATAGTACCAACTAAAAAGTGCTCCTGTTAGCCACTAAACCGTCAGGTGATCAGAAAAACAATTTCAAAAAACGATAATGATCAAAATTGTAACTTTTTTTTTAATTAAGTGACAAAAAAACTTAACCATAATTAAAAGACTGATAGTATAGTTTGCTCAAATCTAAACATTAAGAGAACCAAAACCCTGTTAAAATTGTATCAACTTACAAATTTTTTAAATATATATTTTTTTAAATATTCAAATTCAATTCTACATTTTAGGTAATAGTAGAAACCCTTATACTAAGAGTTAGATTGCATTATGTCCCTTTTATTCAAAAAAATGAGCAAATTAATCCATATACGTTTAATCAAAGAGTAAACGGATCATTTTGTTAAAAAATGCATCCATATCTATTATTCAAAATAGGTCCCTCTACGTCAGCATGAGGTACACGTGGTACACACGTGTTACCAGGGGTGTATCCAGGGGCTGGCAGGGGCCCTAGCCCCCCTAAAATGGAAAATTTTCCTTTGAGTCATTTTTTATTTTTAAAATTTTAAATTAGTAAAGGTAAAATTACACTTTGACCCTCTTAAAATGATAAAATTTTGATTTAATCTTTTAAAAATTACATTTTTATTATTGTAAAAATTACAATTTAATTAATTTTATGAATTCTCCAAAAACCAACTTGCTTTTTAATTTAATAATAATTAACTTACTTCTTTTTAAAGTAGAATCACGTTTAGTACAAAAGCCTTCTATCATTTTTTTAACTAGAAATTTTTTTCTTTTCGAGGGAATGCTAGTTAGAGTTTTCTTTTATTTAATATATTGAACATTTAATTTGAAAGCTAATGTTGAACATCTGTATTTATTTTATTTTTGAAAGAACATCTAAGCTTTATTATAAGGGGATATTTGGATATATAAGTTCTCGTATTCAAATTTTTAATCAAACAGCCACATGAGGTTGGTGACAATTTTTTTTATTCATTTTAATCACATGAGGTTAGGGCATTGGAATATTTAAAGTTTATGAAAAACAGTTAAATTTAAATCAAAATTTGATCTAGTATAGTGTTATTTACGATTTTTTTTCTCCTGGTAAAGTGTTATTTAAGAACTAAATAAATTGTTTTATTATGTAAACTGTTCCTGTCATTTTTACTTTTAAATATGTTTAAGATAATTTAATAGAAAGTCAACTTTAGTTGAATAAAGTATCTCTGCTGAAAATAAAGTTTTATATTCTAATAAATGATTTACATATAATTAAATTAAACAGAAAAGAATCATTAAAATTTTAAAGTTGTTGATATCGTTGAAAAAGATAATTTATGTATTTGAGGAAGTGCCCACTTCTTGAAGCATTGCGATAGATTAGACAATTTTCATATTTAGGTGATTGTCAATTTATTGAACTGGATTTTTGGGTAATGCTGATATTATGGATTGTATCTAGCCCATCAATGAAAATTGTATCACTTGGGGAAACAGATTTGGAGAATCAGGTCAAGTCTTTCTAATCTCTCGGATCGAGGAAGTGGGATCAGATTTGAATGTTGGAGACTTAGCTACCAATAGTCTTTATTTACCTTGTTTGTTATTATTATATTGTATTCAATTGGTTTAGCTATTGTTTAATAGAGATTGATATAGATATTCATTATGTTAGTAAGTCTCGAAAAACTTTATATAATTGAGAGACTTATATAGGTTGTTGTATTGATTGAAGAGCACTTAATCTATTCAAGTGAGAAATATTATTTATGAGAGTGCATTTGATCGTAAAATATTTTGTTGAGGTTTTACGAGCTAAGTTCTTAGGGGTGAATTTAGTGGAGAGAATATCAGTCTTCAAGGTACAAAAGTTAGGAAATTGTCACTAGGTGTAATAATTTTAGGTTCACTTCTTGTAAGTGTTGAAGGAAGTAGATATTTCTCACTAAGCTAGGCTCTGTAGCCATAGAGAAACCAAAATACATGAATAATTTTTTTATGCTTGAAGAAGTGTCAACTTCTCTAGTCACTTCTTCCAGCATTTAGCTTGTTTTTAGTAAGGTTAACTCACATAGTACATTTTTTCTTTTCTTTTTTTCTTATAGAGAAAAGAGGTTCAAAGGAACATAAACATCATTATGAATCATCACAATATTAGAATAATCTTGTATCAATCAACCTATCAAAATATTATGAGGCTCATAAAAAATGTGTAGTCCCCCTACTGTGGTTTTATCAATCCTTGCCAATTTATCCATGCAAGCATTTTGTTCTTTGTTAATATGCTTAAAATCAAGTTGTTGAGACCTTCAACATAGCATCTGCACGTATTGAATCTCAGCCATTCCATTGTTGGGGTCATAGTTACTACAAAAGTTTGGACAAAAAGAGTATTCTCACTTTCGATCATCATTTGTCGATAGCCCCTATTCCATAGGAAATGCAGGCCTTCTCTAACAGCTCGAACCTTTACTTGAAAAACAAATAGCATAACTTTTTTTAAAACATAAGGGTAAAGTACAAAATCAATCACTAAAGTATTAGGTTCGTTCGGTTTGGTCACCCAATTATTAATTTTTTTTTCGTTTTAGTCACTTAACTTTTCGAAGTCAAATATTTTGGTCACTCTTGGCTAATTCCAATTAAATGATTAATGGTGGTGTTGACGTGTTATTTCTCTATTTTCCATGTAAAAATTTCATTTTCTAAATAATTCAATAAATATATTTGTTCGCCATTAAATAATGTGGAAAATGGAGGTTCATTTAGCCGTGGTGAAGACTTTGCACTTGTAGACATTAATGGGTAAAGCAAAAACGACCAAGAAAGGACGAGGAAAGCGAGTGAAGGGAAATGGGAATTTTCTTGATAAGGTAGAGAAATTGTTAAAGTGAGAAAAGCAAAGACAAGACGAACGAAGTACCAGAGTCTTAAGCATGGAATTATGGATAAAAGAAACAAAAGGAAAAAGAAGAAGAATTGAAAAGGTATCCAAGAAAGTATTGTTTAGGGGTGAAAAAGTTATGTTTTCGAGTCGGTGTTTCTGAATGTTGTACCATCCCTAATGTGGAAATCGATGAACTTCGATAATCTGATAAACCGACAGTGAATTTGCTTCACTGTTTGTATCCAAAGTAGAATCATTTGAAGGCTCAATGCTTTTATCTCGTTGGCTAGAAATCAATCCTTCATCAATTCCACCAGTATAAGCATCGGTTTGACCCTGATTAGCATAAGGAACAAGGTGATGTTTTAGCAACATAAGATTAGAGGTTTCATTGCGGACATTAGTAGAAACTACATGGCAATAAAACCCAAAAATAATTAATCAAACGAACATGGAATCCATCAAGAAAACCATTGTTATTTATATCTTTAGAAAATTTCCTCCATTATTCTAGTAACTCGATGACATCAATGAAGGACATTTTATGGGACGTATGAGAAGCAAGTCCTAAGTTTTCCCAAATACAAAACTTAGCTAACATTGTAAACAAAAATTTTCAATTACTAGAATTGAACAAGATTCTTAACTAACTCATCCAATTAACCTTAGATAATAAATGGAAACGACCCTAGAAATGATACACAAAATACAAATAGATGGAAGGAGAAAAAAGGTATCGATGGGTTGACTTGAGAAGTCGGTAAGTGGATTTTGGGCACAGGGTACCAATGATAAAGGAGGGTTGGTGTCGAGCTGGTCATAAGAGTGAGGAGGCAGATTTTGGAGCTGAACCGTAATACTATTGGAAATATACCACTACAAAACAAAACCGTTAGCACTGACAGAAAAATAAACTAAGTGAAACAAATAAAAAATAATCATTATGTTATGGAAGATTTATTGCCTTAGATGTAACACCCATTAACCCGTATCCGTCGCCGAAACAAGGTTACAGAGCATTACCAAGATTTACAAATCGAATAACAGACATTTCATATTGTCTAGCAAACATATCTTAAATCATTCGTAAAGTCCCTTATATGAGCCTTCGAGGCCCAAAATGCACATTAGAAATAAGTCGGGACTGAACTGGGTACACAGAGAATTTTTCAGAAAATATCAAAAATTTTCAAATGAGCAGGGGACACATGCCCATGTGGCCAAGCCATGTGGCTCACACGGTTAAGAGATGCGCCCGTGTCTCAGGCTGTGTGGGCATTCAAAATAGGGGCACACAGTCGCGTCCCAGCTCGTGTCCAAACTTAGGGGCTCTCTGACTTGGGTCACACGGCCAAGCTACACTCTCGTGTGCTAGGCTGTGTGAGCATACTGACTTGTAATATTAAGGTACAGGGGTTACACGGCCAAGCTACACGCCCGTGTGCTAGGTTGTGTGAAAATATGTGAGCATTCTGCTTTGCAATTCTAAAGATGCAAGGGACACACGACCAAACCACACTCCCATGTGTTAGGTCGTGTGTCACACACGGCTGAGACACACGCCTGTGTCTCTACCCGTGTGGACGAAAATAGGCCATTTCAAGGCCACATTTCTCACCCATTTTTTATTTCAACCTAAACACTTCAAATTTCACACTCATAGGCCATAACAAGGCATTCAATACAACCAACTCAAACTCTAAACATGTCATAATATCTTATATATTATAGCATTTAAAATTTACCATATTGATCAAAACACATATTTGCATACTTATACCAAATATACTATACTATTTCATAGTTTTCAAAATGACTTACGGATAAGAGGACATAGTTTTCCCAAATCGGAGAACGGCTTATGGATAAGAGTACATAGTTTTTAGAATCTCGAAGGCCAAACAGAAGCTCATGTAAGCTAAACAGAAACCCATAAGGGTTGGACAGAAGCTCGTAAGAGCTGAACAGAAACCCATAAGGGTTAAACAGAAGCTCAAAAGAGCTGAACGAAAACTCATATGAGTTAAATAGAAGCTCGTGAGAGCTAAATGGAAAGTAAACACGAAAGTTCACAAAAAAATGCTGAACCTCGGTTTACTTGGGTAATTTGCTGTTATTTTCGTCTTATGCAATCAATTCGTCGAATGCCAAATGTACTCAAATCCCGCATTTCATTTAATCTGAATATTCAATTCAAATTTATAACTTTAACAATATTTCACTTTCAACAATAGAATAAATACATAATATTCAATACACCAAATCAATATAAATATTAAATTTTAACCGTACGAACTTACCTAGGTTAAATTGTAATATTTGCAGGAGTTTAAGGACTATTCCGCTAATTTTCGTTTTTCACGAGTATCTACGAGATCTTGATATAAAATATAAAATTACTCATTCTTTAGCATATATTTCAGTTCTAATTTATTTCACAATTAATACCCTTCAATTTTTTTGAATTTACACAATTACCCTAAACTTTCAAAATGTTTGCAATTTAGTCCTTAACTAATTAATCTTATCAAATTAACTAATTTTTTTCTCAATTAATAATTTATCTAAATATTCTAGGATATAATATAGCCCTTGATAAAAATAGAAATTTAATACCAAACCCTAATTCTTTAATTCTTCACAATTTGATCCGAAAATCAATATTTGACAAAATCACTTTATAAAATCATCATACAACAAAATTAAAGCTCTAAATTCATGTTATTCATCTAAAACATCTATTACTCATCAATGAAAACTTTCAAAATTTTCAATAAAATAAAAAACTAAGGTGATATTAAGTTGAACTTAATTGTAAAAATCTCAAAAACTTAAAAATTACAAGAAAAGAGTAAGAATTAAACTCACTTGAAGCAAAATAAAAGAAAACCAGCTTTAGAAGCTTTCTCCCTTGTCGGTTACCAAAATTGAAAAAGAGAATGTCTAGAAATCTCTTTCAATTTCTATTTGTTTGTTTAATTTTATGTAATTTACAATTTTGTCATCCACTTATTATATTTTATTATTTCACACTAGCATGACGTCCCACTCTTTCATTTTAGGCTTAATTGCTTTATAAGTCCTCCCTTATTTATTTATCAAGCCATTTAATTACTTAAATATTATATTTAACAAGTTTTGCACCTTTTTCAATTTAGTCCTTTTTAATTAATTAACTGTCAAAACATTAAAATTTTTTAACGAAACTTTAATACTATCTTAATGACACTCCGTAAATATTTATAAAAATATTTATGGCTCGGTTTATAGAATTGAGGTCTCGATACTTCATTTTCTAATCCACTTGACCTAATAAACCCTTATAAAACACAAATTACTAATTCAAAAATCTTTCTAAAACTACATTTAACTCATAAATACTAAATAATAAAATTTACGAGCTTACATGTCGGGTTTAGTGGCCTTGAACCACTATTTCTAACACCATTGAAAATCGGGTTGTTACATTAGAAACAAATCCACCCTGATTGGTGTAATCCTGTAGAGGACTTCACCTCCAAGGTTAGCACAGAAATTCAGTATTCGTACACCTAAATAAAGAAGGTGGAACACAATCGTAATTGCTCTTCTCAAAAGGAATCAAAAAATAAAGCAGAAAACATAGTAAAAAAATCTAACTGCAAAACTGGTAAAAGAAAACAAATGAGAGAAAGGTTGTTGTTTTCTTGTTGTGAAAAATTAGGAAAATGACCTGCTACTTATACTATTTTTCGAAGGGGCAAAATGGTAAAACAAGTAGTGTCAACTTCCTCAAAAAGTGCAACTGACCAGATTTTTCGCAACAGTCGGAGGATTTTTTGTAACTAAAAATATTCTGAAAATAATTTAAAAACGAAAAATAGAAATTTTATCCAAAAGAACACACAAGCGCAAAGCCCAAATTACTCAATGAGGATAAAAGACAAGGTTATATTTAAACCCGCTTAGAAGCCTTTTCTCAACCAATGTGGGATTACTCACTTTGCATTATCAACATTCCCCCGCTAATGCAGAAGAATTATAAATTTTGTAAACATGAGAAAAGGTAAAACGTGAGAAGGGCAATAGCAAAATTAGCCGCTTAAGTACTAGTATCTTACGGATTTGAACTAGTACGTAGTGAAATGAGTGATTCTTTTATTTAAAAAGTGAACGAATCTTGAATTTATTAAGATTTGGGTTAACTCATGACACACAACTAATTTTAGATCCAATTATGTTCCGTGATAGATCAACAAGTTTTAGCCAATACATCTCAGGATACTGGTACGTGATCTAGAAAGACTACCCAATGTCTTTTATAGAAGATGGTTAATTCTTCGCACATACGTAGGTGATTTCATCAAGTTTATCTCAATATAGACTAACTAAATCAAGACTATGAAATCATTAAGAGCATTTATTAAGCTCATCCTTTCAAATTTAAATTTGGTAAATTAATCAAGTTCGTCTAATTAGGACTACCCAAACTCTAGGATATGAACTCATTAAAAGTAAGAAACTCAACCTTACATGTCAGTGAATTCATAAAGTCTGTCTCAATAGGACCACCCAAACCCTAGGATATGAATTCATTAAGAGTAAGAACTCAACCTTATGCATGTACATCATTTGCCATGGAGATAGGTAAAGTGTACACTATGAATCTTTCTATGGTTTCATTTGACCACATTGAACTTAGAAAACTAAATTGGGTATCCACCATGAATTCATCAACCACTAAGATTAAGACCCATCCCCCTAAAAAAATCAAGAATCATTTTCCTACTTAACCTTTTGGTTAGTGGATCAGCTAGGTTCCTTTTAGACCTCACGTACTCCATAATAAGTATTCAATTCTTTATTAAATGTCTCACAAGTTCATGTCTTATTCAAATATATCTCTTCTTACCATTGTAAGCTTGGCTTTTAGCAATGCAAATTTTGGCTTATGATTCACATATAGTGATAAGGGAGGTGTCGGTTTTTCCCATAAAAGAATCTCTGCAAGTAGATTCCTAAACCACTCGGCCTCTTGCCTGACTAAGTCCAAAGTTATAAACTTTGACTCCATCGTGGAACAAGCAACACACGTCTTCTTAGCATACTTCCAAGAAAGAGTTGCTCCATCCAAAGTAAAGACATGCCCACTTGTAAATCTAACTTCATTATAATCAATTACCCAATTTACATCACAATATCCATCTAGGACTACATGATATCTGACAAATTCATATTTCTAATTTAAAGTACCTTTAATGTATTTAAGCAATCACTTTAGAGCATTCCAATTTTCATTGCTAGGATTATGGGTATATCTACTTAGTCTACTGATAGCATAAGCAATATCAGGCCGAATGTAGTTCATCAAGAACATAAGGCTTCTAATAATTTTAACATACTCTAATTGAGAAACACTATTTCTTTTATTCTTTATTAGTTGTATGCTAGAATCAAAAAGAGTCTTCAAAAGGATTACATCAAAGCTATTAAAATTCTTTAACACTTTCTCTATATAGTGTGATTTGTTTAAAACACATCTCTTTTTTTGATTTAGTAACCTTAATCCCTAAGATTACATTTACCTCTCCCAAATTAATCATATCAAACTTGGTAGATAATAAGTTTTTGGTTTTGTTAATGGCTTCTATATTAGTGCTGAAAATTGACATGTTATCCAGATACAAACTTATGATGACACAATCAAAACCAAACATCTTAGAATGCACACATGTATCTGCATTGTTAATAAAAAAACCAAAACAAAGAATAGTTTTATGAAATTTCTCATACCATTGTTTTAAAGCCTGTTTGAGACCATACAAAGATTTTTTGAGTCTATAAAACTCTATCTTCCATACCAGGTGCCACAAATCCTAGAGGTTTCTCTATGTAGACATCCTTGTCCAAATCACTATTCAAGAAAATTATCTTCACATCCATCTAATGTACCAGCAAATTATGGATGGAAGCTAAAGAAAACAAAATACGAATGGTTGAGATCTTAGTCACAGCAGAGTATGTGTTAAAATAATCTACTCCAAATTTCTGAGTGAATCCTTTTACAACTAGTCTTGCCTTATACCTCTGTATTGACCCATCTTGTAACACCCTATACCTGACCTGATTTATCGAAATTGAATATAGGATGCCACAAAACTAGAACACTTAGCAAAATTTTAAAACTGACTAAGTCTTTACTGACCATACTTTTTCACTTCTATGCTTTTATTCCAAATCAAAGATTTTGTGAGAAATGTTTATTAATTATAACTGGTTCCCAAATGGTGATATAAAACAATATAACTTAAATCTTTTATCAACATAGACTCAAAGTGGCGTATAAAACATATTCCTAAAAATCCCTTTGCATGTATAATATCACACTTTGATCAACCGCTTTGGCACAATCCTGGCTCTGTCCCTCACAGGCGAACTAGCTCATATCTCAGGAGACTTTTCACATACAAACGAATGCCTCTAAGTTCAATGGAGCTTAATGAGTCTAAATTAGTATTACCTTTTAACATTGATGTTGAAATCCTTGGCTTTAATATTATGGTTCCCTCTCAGAATTTTGCTGATACTTACTGATTTCTGGTTGGCGGATAACTATACGCCAACTCTACACTTAACCATATTATACTCATATCACCAGAATGGAGGATTCCAGGCTTCACACCATATTTTAAATCCTTCTTCAATATCCCTTTGAATATTGTAGTTGAATACTCACCTTAGAACAACATTCATCAGATTTTACTCTTGTGCTTATCAGAATGCGCTTATCAGAATTCCAATTACCTTATAACTTTGAATCAAGACAAGAAACATACTTATTTAGAAGAATGTAGCATTTTTATTCAAAAAATAGAGTCTCAATGACTTCCATACAGAATATGAAAATTCCCAGATATTACGGGCAACTTACACCACCTTTAATTCTCGGTATATAGAGTTCTCTGTCCTAACAATAACTACGGCGTTTCCAATCATGCACCGCCTCAATCTTTCTTGGATCAATTTGGATTTTCTCAACAGAAACCACGTACCCTAGAAAAGTTACCTCGCAACCTGAACTCACACTTGCTCAACTTAGCAAAGAGCTGCTTCTCTCGGAGTATTTGAAGCACGACTCTAAAATGTTCATCATACTCATCCTCGGTCTTAGAGTAAACCAGAATATCATCAATGAAGACCACGATGAGCTGATCTAGATACGACTGAAAGACTCGATTCAACAAATCTATGAATGCAACCGGAGCATTCGTTAGACCAAAAGGCATAGCTAGAAACTCGTAATGTACATAACGAGTTCTAAATGCAATCTTGTGAACATCAACTTCCTTAACTCTAAGCTAATGATACCCAGATTGGAGATCTATTTTCGAGAACACTGAAGTACCTCGGAACTGATCAAACAAATCATCGATCCTCGAAAGTGGATACTTACTCTTTACCGTCAGTTTATTCAACTGTCGGTAATCAATGCACATCCTCATGGTACCATTACTCTTCTTTACAAACAGAACCAGTGCCCCCCACGAAGACACATTAAGACGGATGAGACCACGATCCAGAAGCTCTTACAATTGAGCTTTCAGCTCTGTAAGCTCCTTCGGTGCCATTCGGTAGGAAGCGATGGACACTAGAGCTGTACCCGATAGAAGCTCAATGTCGAACTCAACTTTTCGATTCAGAGGTAAACCTGGTAACTCCTAAGGAAAAACATCTAAAAAATTCCTCACTATTCTGATATCCACGAAAGCCATAAACGCCTCGCACCTTTTCCGAACCAATTCTCAACCACAAGAGCAGAGATCACATTGGACAGATAATCTCGACGCTCACCGATCACAGCCACTTCTTTATCTTCCACAGTCCTCAGAACCACTTTCTTAATTGCGCAATTCAAGCTAACTCGATGCTCAACTAACCAATCCATACCTAGAATTAAGTCGAACTCCCTAAATGGTAGCTCCATTAGATTTGCCAAAAATATAGCCCTTTGCATTTCTAACAGAACATTCCTATAAAGTTTACAAACCCAAACAGACTGTCCCAACGAAGTCAGTAAAGTAACCTCACTAGAAGTGTTCAAAACAGAAATCCCCGTGTTTTCAGAAACAGTACTAGCTACATTGGAGTGTATAGAACCTATGTCTATCCGAGCAGTGTAAGGTACATAAAAAATAAATAACGTACCGATGATAACATCAGGAGCATCTCTATCCTCTTGGCGTCGAGCAGCATAAACCAGTGCAGGCTGACTCGCCTCTGTCTAACTAGCAACTCTGTCCCGTGCTCTCTGCCCTCGGCCGATACCATTACCACCCCTAGCCGGTCCACGGCCCCTAGGTGGCTGCTGAACTGTCCTCTAAGGCTGTAAAGAACACTGTCTCGAAACTTGCATTTGATTAGCCCGTTCTGGACACACTCAAAATCGATGCTCCAAAGACCCACACCTCAGACAAGCCCCTAACCTCCTCCAACACTCGCCTGGATGACGCCTACCACAATCCCCACAAGGCTGAATCCCAGTAGAAGCAACAAGAACCCCCACTCTAACAGGCTAATCAGGTCTAGCCTGTTTCTTAGGCCTCTGAACAGAACTAGAGGGCTCTGAATCCCTCTTGTTCTTACCTCTCTCTCAGTTCTTATTCTGGCACTCCACGCGCTTAACTTCCTCGGCAATCTTCGCCTTATCCACCAGAACAGAATCCTCAAACTGTCCTTAGACCGTCCTCAAAGCGAATACACTTTTTATACTCAAACGCCACCCTCCCTCGAGCGTAGCGACTCAACCTCAGAAACTCAACCTCATGCTCAGCCAATAATCTATCACCCTGTGTGAGATTCATGAACTCATGTCTACGAGCATCAGGCTGAGACCCTCCTCAACCGATAACCTCCACTGATATGCCTTGTTGTAAAGCAATGAGACTGCACCCTTAAGTTTCTACTCGGGAGTACAGTCTATGTTATTCATAATCCTCTCGATGGCATTTAACCAATACTCAGCCACAATAGGGACGATTCTAATGACACCCCTAAATAGCTCAGCTCTATTCGACTGGAGTCGTTCAGTTACCGACCCACAGCCCAGATCCAGAATGAGGTCTAGAGACCCTCTCCAACACTCTTAACATGGCTTGGGACAGTGCATTGTCCCCTGCCGAATGCCTTTGAGGCCTAGTCTCAGTAGCAGGTGAAATTGGTGTCTCACTCGAATCTAAATTTGGCATACTGCCTAGAGACAAAGACTCAACTCGAGCCCTCTACGGCCTCTACCATGGCCACGAATACCATGTCCGCGAGTTCCACGAGCGCTCATCGTAATTTTAAATTTTATCTAAATTATAAAATTTTATGCATCAGTTCCAGTATTTTATTAGCAGATATTTTATGTGTAAATTATCAGAAGTTCATAAATGTTTTCAGATGTTTCAGTCTCTAGCTATTTCAGTACAGTTTCAGAAAGTACTATCTAAGTTTCAGAAATATTTATAGGATCGGCGCCGGGGACTCAGTGTACCACTTACTTTCTTAAAATTATCCAAATTATTTGAAAATCTATAACACCCCTAACCCATATCCGTCGTAGAAACAGGGTTACGGAGCATTACCAAATTTTACAGAATAAATACAATTAATTCATGCTATTTGCAATTCATATCCGAAACCAATCATATCCAATCATATTGTCCCTTAAATAGACCCTCGAGGCCCAATTTATGCATTTGAAACAAGTCAGGACTAAATCGAGAACTCAGAGAATTTTTCGTGAAATTTTAAAATTTTTCTTAAGTACAAGGGACACACGCCCGTCTGGCCAAGCCGTGTGAGCCGTGTCCTAGGCCGTGTGGGCATTTGATATGAGGCACATGGCCGTGTCCCAGCCCGTTTCCATACCCGTGTAACTCTCTAACTTGGGTCACACAACCAACTACACGTCTGTGTGCTAAGCCATGCGAACAATTTAATTTTTAATAATTAAGTGCAGGTGTCATAAATCTAAATCTCACGCCTCTGTGCTAGGCCGTGTGACACATACGATTGAGACACATGCCCGTGTCTCCACCTGTGTGGAAAAAAATAGGTCATTTCCAAGGCCACTTTTCTCACCCAATTTGCCTTCCACCTATAACAACACTTACATATAATTCACCAACCAATTCAAGGCATTAAAACCAAGCCAAACTAAGTCTTATGTGTGATATATTATCACATTTATTCAAGTATCCAACTTACCGAATTTATCAAATATTCATTTAAGCATATTTATACCTAAGATGTATATCAATTCAAGCAACATACACATACCAACATAATAGAGTCTCATACACATATACATCAAAACATACTATCACTAGCGATTCCAATAGCTAATTACAACCAAATATTAATATGCCATCAATTGGTCAATTTAACATATACATGCCATTATACACAAAACAAAGTTTACTATTTATACCGAAATGAACTGAAGGATAGTGTGATGTTCCTCCGACCCACTTCCAACCTTTACAAGCTTCCGAGTACTATAAAACAGAAGAAATAAAATAGAGTAAGCATTTAATGCTTAGTAAGTTCATATAACAAGAATTTAACTTACCAATCATGTTCATTTTAAGTAAGCATACAAAACATGCATCCAAAACATTTTGGCCAATTGCCTAAACACATATTCTCATCAAACAAGTTAGTCATGTAATTCACATGAATATCAAGAAAACAGAGATGAACTCATCATGTAACAATTTTCAGGTATTTCAGGGATATTCGACAAATAATTCATTTAAAATTCATTCTTTCTCTCAGCAAGATTTTGTCTATTGAATCATTGAAATATCGATGGATACCCAGGTAGTACACACGAGGTGTACAAATCAAAGATCTGTCAATTCATATTCAAGGTGCTCATTAAAGCACATAAATGAGAAGCTCTCTCTCAAGCCATATAACAGGAAACTCATAAGAGTTTAAAATAGAAAGCTCATGTGAGCTTAATAGGTAACTACGAAGAGCTATTATTAGGGAGCTCCCAATAGCCATGTATCAGGAAGTTCAAGCAAGCCATATTAGGAAGCTCGTTAAGAACCATATATCGAGACACTCATAAAGAGTTGCAGTATGTCTGCATTATATGTAGGATCCATACTGATCATATAATAGGACACTCACAAAGAGCTGCGGTATATCCGCAACACATGCAGGATCAATAACGGTCGGGATGCTCGCAGGAACCATGTAACGGGAAGCTCGAGAGGGCTTATAATAGGATGCTTATAAGAGCTATGGTGTGTCTGCAACAGATGTAGGATCACAACCAACACGGGAAATCCTGTATCCATCAAATTTCATTTATTCAAACGGGACTAATTACTTATCGAGCATTATCAGACATATGATCAATTTCATACATGAAGAATTTATACAATTCACATATACAACATTCAATTCAAACATATTAATATACGTAATTTAGTTACACGAACTTACCTCAATAATTGTTCATGTTCGTAGGCTACTAATCCGATACTTTTTTTCCTCGATCTAAGTCTTTATTTAATCTTTTTGTATCTATATAAATGAATTTAACATCAATTTAACACATTTCATATTCAAATCAATTCAATTTACATCTTGGGAAAAAGTACCATTTTGCCCCTATGTTTTTGATTAATTCTAATTTCATCCCTAGGCTCGGAAAATGAAATTCATGCAATTTGATCCTTATTCCAAGCCTTGCCAAATTTTTCATATAACAATAATAGTTCATGTATTTCACAAAACTATTAAATTTTCCATGAATTTTACATATTTATAATTTAATCCCTAAATCATAATTTCATGAAAATTTCCTTTACAAAAGTTGTTTATCTATCAACAATCTTTCATTTTCTACCATAAATTTCAAAATTTCAGCATACTCATCCATGGTAAAATTTTAAAACTTTGATAACTTTGCAAATAAATCCCCAAAATAGATAGATTAAGTTATTATAATCTCAGAAATGTAAAAATTACTAAAAACGGGACATGATTACTTACCCAATTAAGCTTGCTTGAATTTCTCTCTCTTAGCTAGGGTTTCTATAGAAAAATTTTGGGGATGAAGATGAAATAGATGATATTAGTTTATTATCATCTTTAATTATTTCAATTTCCAATTTAGTCCTTTTATTTTTCTAATTTTCCATGGATGATTCATCATAAATATATACTCACTTCTCTTAATGGTCTATTTTCCTTATAAGGACCACAAAGTTTGAATTCCATAGCTATTTAATTTCATAGCTATTTAATCCCTCTAGCTACTAGAATTTAAATTTTGCACTTTATGTAATTTGGTCCTTTCTATAATTAAACATGAAATGGGTAAAATTTTCTTAACGAAATTTTTATAATTCATTCCTAACATAATGCAAACCATGCAATAATATTAAAATAAATTTTCTTTCTAACTCGAATTTGTGGTCCCAAAACCACTATTCTGATTTCACTGAAAACGAACTGTTACAAAATCAGTTCTTTTTGAAACAAAATTTCGGAACCCAAAACTTCACAGCCCGAGTTTTACAACCTGGCTCTAATACCATTAAATGTAACACCCCAAACCCAGCCTAGACGTTATGGCTGTATCCAGAGATGTCACAAGAAAGGTTTTTGAAAACTGAGTTGTTCGATAAATCATTCAAATTTTGTAACTCTTATTCACTTATAACCTTTATCGTAAACGTTATTTCACTAACTTATTTTTCGAAACATAAATTATAGAGGAAGTCATAAAAACATTATATTTGCAAATCCCGTTCGTATTTTTTGAAAACATTTGTTTTAGTAAAAATCATGTTTTTAACTAATCATCTCAGATAAATTGTTAAATCAAAAACCTTAAATCCAAAATAAAACCAACAGTCTGAAAATTCCATTAATTACAAAACTCTCAGAAATAACCTTAATTAAATAAAAAATTAGAATCTTAATCAATTACGATTTCGTGGTCACCGTGAGGCTCCGTCGCACCGGTCCGCCTAAGTTTGTAGATTACCTTAACAAAACAGACAAACGGATGTGAGTTTTCGTAAAGTCGGTGCGTAACCTAACAGAATTAGACATGCAACTTATACATATATCATATACACAATCAGATTCAGTTTCAGATTCAGACTTAAGTCCTTTGCAGATGCAGATACAGATATACAGAATCCTACGCCCATCCTCTACAAACCAACTCCGACCATTCCATCACACCATGTGGGGTTAAAAACACTCACCCATCCCTACATACTACATTATGTCATTATGACACATATCAGATAATATGCAGCCATGTTGCCAGAATATAGGCGAAGGTCGCCATACAGAACACTTCCTCCACATATTCAAACCCACCCCAGTCACAAATATAGATATACAAATGCAGTAATCCCAAGCATAACATGCTTGTATATGAGTGTCATATATATATATAATTAACAGAAAAATCATTCATGCATTTCAGTGTTCGAATCAGAATAGAATATCAGATCACATAATTTTAGAGTTTGGTTAGCCCTTATCGACCCTACAGTAGGCCCACAGTCGATCAGATCGATTCGTGCGACCCTAGGGAAAATTTCAAAAATATGGGCCCACATGCCCATATGGCTTATCGGTGTGGGCCCACACGCTCATGTAACCCACATGCCAGATTGGCCTTACCCGTGTAGCACACACGGCCTGGCCCAAAACCTACACGCTCGTGTGGCCACATGCCCAACATGGCCTAGCCCGTGTGGCTCACACAACCATACTCACATTATCACACGGCCATGTCTTGCACATGACCATGCCCTCGTCAACCACACGGTCTTGTCTCACACACGGCCAACCACATGGCCAGGCACACGCCAGTGTGGCGTTGATAGTAAGGTTTCTCAGCTTTCACCGAAGCTTAATTTTCTACGTTTTAGGTACACACCTAGTATGATTTCAATGCGAAAACACTCCTGAACCACACAACACCTAAGATTGACCAATAAAACACTAAATAAGAAGCTTAAAACCAAACTAAAACTGAACCCAAGCTGGTCCGTCCATCCATTAAACAACCAAACCTTTACCTTCGATCGAACAATGATAATTCCCACGGAACTAAGTTACGAGCCCCTTGATCTTCCCCTAAATGGCATTAACAACACCCATCAATAAAGGATTACCAATCGAAAGCAAAACAACCCTACCCAAACTTACCGAATTAAATCGCAATAAAAAATTAGACAGAGAGAAACAACAATTGCACCACAATGCCGATCAATCAACAAAACCCACAGTCTAATTGGAACAAAGTTCAAAGGATGGAGAGGGAAAAGAAAAAAAAGAAAAATGTAGAAAAGGAGAAGCAACAAAAAAACGTCAATAGAGGAAATTTTAGGAAATTAATAAATAAAATTAAAACCAATTTGATATTCCCAACTTCCCACTAGCACCTCAATCTCAACCACTTAAGAATTTTAGCTCTACCAAAACTCTATCAGTCAACTGAGCAAAAATAAACACCCTCACTCACTCAGGGATTCAAACTCAGGACCTCAACACACACCAACTCTCTCACCACTCGAACCAGCAGGCTCACTCTAATATGAATTAACAGACAATTTAATATAAACCCATTCAACAAGGGTAAGGCTAGGGTGAGAAAAATAACAAAATTTGGCAAAGGTGAGGCTTGAACCCAAGACCTCACACACACACTTAGAATACTTAGCAACTAAAGTATATACACAATTATGCCAAATATTTACAGAGATAGAAATAAATTATTCAGGGTGTTACATGTTTGGTAATTAAACTTGTTAGAAAGTTAGTGGACAAATATGGACAAAATTTTGTTATTGTTAAGTTAATATTACAAGGGTAAATTAGTAAATTGAAAATTAAAATAACATAAACTAAAAAAAATAAAAATTTATCATCATCTTCATGCTTACATCGAAATTAGAAGGGAGAAAACACCATTTTTGAATAAAATGTTTCGGTCATGCTAACTTTTATACATGTAAGTGATTTTTATCCTATTTTTAGTCTTTTTTATGTTTTTGTAATCATTTTAGCTTAATCTAGCTAGCCCGGGGGTTAATTTGTAAAACTGTTAAATGTTTTGAAAGATGTCATTGATAAGCTTGGTTGTTAAATATGATTATTTTGTAAAGTAATTTTGTATAATTTTAAATTTATGGATTTAATTGAAATAATGAAAATATGACATGTTTTTCTTGTGAAATTTCAACATGTAAAGACTAATTTGGGATAGTTAAAAATTCAGTTCAATGGGTATAAAGTTTAATTGCACAAATAATCTTGTTTTGGCCTTAGGGATCAAATTGAATAAAGTGTAAAAGTTTGGGGCAATTGTGAAAATTTTTAAATAGGAAGAAATATGTACTAAATTGAATGTTATATGAAATTGAAGCTAATAATTGAAATAAATTATTTTATAGATCAAGAACAAGTAGATAATCGATGAAAAAGGAAGTTGCTAATTAGTCCCTAAAATTTTTCTATCTCTGTAGTATAGCCTTGGTAAGTTTGTACAGTTTAGTTTAGTATAAATTGATATGTTATAATGATTGTGAATTGTGGTTGTTGAATATTTTAAGTAAAATTGAATTGTAATAAATTGATGTGAGTCGAGAAAGTATTTGGGTTGAACATTGTTAAATGACGATATGTTGAGCCGGATGAACATAGAATAGGATACAATTGGCATGCCAATAGGAATTTAATGTCCACGGTACGAGTTTGACTTGTGATGAGATGGTGATCATTGATTTGTTACTGTCTACTGAATATACCGAAGTCTAGCATTTCTTGCAAACTATCGTGTTATATTTATAGTGATTCTAGTGTGTTACCGGGGGCAGATTTAAAGCCTTCGGGCTTAGCACTTGGTGCCCATGTGTGTTCTGGAGGGATGTTAGCCTACGGGCTAGGCACTTGGTGCCCAGGTGTGTTCTCGGTTGGTTTGGCTCGTTTGAGCGTTCTAGTGTATTCTAGATGATTAACCACATATCTAAATCTATTTATATCGTTCATCAAACAAGTTTACAATGGTTATATAATTCATTATTTAATCTTATAAATTTTCACATGATCTTCTAAATGTATAAAATGAGTTGGTATTGAATGATCTAGTTTAATTGGTCAGATTATACAGTATGTGTATAAACATAAAGAGTCACCTGTTGATTGGTTGTGGTTGACAGGATTATTGTTTATTAACTGTTATTGTGTGATTGATATGTTTATAAGGTAATTTTATCATTTTAACCATTGAACTTACTAAACTCTATAGAAGCTTACTCGTGTCATTTTCCTATTTCTTTGTAGATATCATTTTGTGGAATCAGGCGATCAGATCAAACTGAAGATCACACTATCTAGATACTTATTGGTAGTCTTTGACATGTTCACTTTTAAGTTATATGACATGTAATATGCGTGTTATGTGTATGTTTTGGATAATGACTTCATGTGTTGCATCTTTGGTTGATATAAGGTTGTTTGAGTTTGTTTGTGTATGTACCTTTGGCTTTGGGTATGTAAATGTCCATGTAAAGTTGTTTTGGCCATTTGACATAGACTGTAACACCCCTAACACCTCTCCGTCTCTGGATTGGGGTTAAGAGCATTACTAACAAATCAAAAAAATTATTTCAATCATAATCAACATATAAATTAACTAATAACATTATAATATGTAGGGGCAAGTCACAACAATCTAATTCTTTCATGCTAGATTCTTATACATTCGAATAATAAATTATGCTATGCATTTCTAAACTTGGTCTTCCACTGTCTACACACTTATCACTATTTATACATTGCTAAACTTAGTCTTCCATTGTCTACACTCTTATCACTATTTATCCCTTCTTGAATGTCATAATTCGAATACATACAAGACTATTCCAATTATTAGCATCAGAGTATTGGTCTATACTTCTTCTACGATTATCTTTTTAATTTATCTTCAATGATGTTAGTAGAATGCACTTAATGTAGGTTTGCTAATCCACCCTAATTCAAAGTAAAAGTTACTCTTACAACCCCTATTATGAGTCTACGGGACTAATAGTAGTTTAAAAATAGGCAGGGACTAATTTGAAATAATTTTGGAAGTTTAGGAAATAATTATAAAAATTTTAGTTTCAGGGGTTACACACCCGTGTGGCCAGGCTGTGTGCCTCACACGGCTGAGACATACGCCTGTGTCTCAGGGCATGTAACCCTCTGACTTAGGTCACACGCCTATGTATGTTGCCCATGTGTAACACACGCCGGTGTGGTCAGGCCGTGTGCACCCAAAAGTACCTTAAAACTCAAGTTTATCATTTCCTATTTACTTGGACACTAAGCAACTCAATTACCAATCGTTTAACCCATTCAAAACACGATTAAACATGCCCAAAATACACCAAATTCATCACCTAATATTCCTAACCAATGTACCCTAATTGGTACCACATTTTATATGTTCAAATACATCAACAACGCATCAAACATTCAAGACTTTCATAAATATCACACTTACCATATTTGAACTAACTTTAAAACTTTTAAAGTTATCAAATATGAAGCTAAGCACATACCAAGCATTATGCTAAGCTACTAAACTTTAAACTATCACATACCAAAATATAAACTAGGCTAGCATACCAACATAGCCTCAACCACAACCATATACATATTTAACCATCATTTCACTAGCAACTAAGTTAACAACATCTTATAAACGATATCAACAAAAGACTCTTTAGGTACATGCCATTACAAAATGAAATATCACCACACTTGAGCTCGAGATTTTTGACTTGATGCTGAGTTAGCAATAATTTGAACAGTACCTAGCCTGCACATGGAAAACAAAATTGCACGGTGAGTAAAACTCAGTGGTATTTCTATAATCCGAATAACATAAACTTGATATAAGTATTTAAAATGCAAAATGCAACAAGTAAGCTATGTTCATGTGTTTCAATTAGATAGTATAATTTTTGCTCATTCCTTATTCACATCTACTAAGATTTTCACATGTTCAAATATATAAGTATATATCAATGGCATTTCATTTAACATTTGAATACATCATCTCATGCAATGGCATGATTCATATCTTTGAACAATACTTGAATTCATTCAAGTTTCACATCTCAATTCATCATTTCATATTTCATTTCTCATTTCATAATCATTTCTCATATTTGCCATTTCAATATTTTCTCATCTCATATTCAGTTATCATCTTTTCCATTTCAATATCAATAACATAAATTATTGTTTTACTTTCCCCTATTAACACGACACAGACTCGACGGATACACGGATCCAACCAACACACCAATTTGGCACCCAGTGCCTCATCGGATAAATTCGAAGTAATAACTGTGCCTAGCGCTATATAAATTGACACCCAGTGTCTCATCGGTTAAACCAAAGCAAATTGGCACCCACTGCCTCATCGACTTGAGGTCGAAGTAATCTCTGAACTCTTCCTATCCTATGGCATGCCACCTATATTTGACTCAGCCCGATACAATTAATAGGGTTTCATTTCACTTTTCAAATAAAACCAATATCCAATTTCATGAATAAATATCATCACATATAAGCATATATTCAATTTGATAATAATCACATTTTTTCTCAATACACATATATTCATAATCAATATATTTCATAATATACAAAATCAATCCATTTAATTTCAATTATGAATTTAATTCAATTCTCAAGTTCCAAAATACTCACCTCAAATGCTTACCATATGCAAACAATTATATATGCAATAATCTACTATTTAATTCGAATTATAGAAACACAAACCGTGATTTCTGAGCTATTCGACGTCGATTTTATCCTTCCCCTTTTTACTCAAGGATTCCGATACGACGTTGGCTATGGGTTAAAACAATTAAATCACATTAATATTACACATTTCAATTTCACATTAAATTTCAATTTTCACACTATATTTTGCTTATTCTTCAATTTAGTCCCTAATACGAGACTAATTTTAATCATCACATTTAACTTCATATTTTAGTACTAATTTCACTCTAGACTACATTTAGCTTCCTCGTTTCCAATTCAACCCCTTAATTTCAAAATTTTCATAATTTAGTCCCCATTACACAAAATCAACAATTAATTCCACAATTTAGTCCTTTTCCATTTCTAACTTAAAAATCTATCTATTTAATCCCTAATACTTAAACTATTCAACAATCTCAACATCTAAAATCTTGAATAATACTAAAAATTACAATATAGGTCAAGTAGCCCTAAGTACCAGGATTCCAAAAACGTAAAAATTACAAGTGTAGAGACTAAATTGCGCTAACCAATTTGAGCTTGAACTTCCAAACCCCTAGCCCTGTGCGTTCTCTTCTCTTTTTTCATTCTTTCTTTTGTTTAATTTGCATGTCTCCACTTTCTTTTTCTTTTATTATTATATTATATATACATTAATGTTAACTCATGTATATATAATATATATACATGGATTTTACTTAGCCATATTCGGCCACCTATCGAGAAAATTTTCATTTCCCTTCACTCACTTTCCTTGTCCTTTCTTAATTGTTTTCACTCAACCCATTAACACCTGCAACTGCAAGGTCTTCACCATGGCTGAATGAACCCCCATTTTTCACATTATTTGTTGGTCAACAAAATATATTTATTGAATTAAATGGAAAATGAAGAAATTATGTGGAAAATGGAGAAATAACACCTCAGCACCACCATTAGTCATTTAACATGAATTAACGAAGATTGGCTAAAATATTTGATTTTGAAAAGTTGAGTGACTAAAACAAAAAAAATTAATAGTTGAGTGACCAAAACAGAAAGAACTTAATAGTTTGGTGACTAATTATGTAGTTTATCCAAAACAAAATTAACACAGCTTTTTAGAACAAAACCAAAAAATTGAGTAAAACATTTTACAACATTATGGTATACTAAACTAAGTGTTCTTCTTAAAACCTTAGAGCAACCATTTCTTAGAAGTAGAAAAACTGAAGTTTCTTTTTTTACTAGTAAGAAGATGTTAAATAAGATTTTCAATGAAAACAAAAGAAAATTATGTGAGATTCTTATAAGAGAGGATTTTCCCATGTTTGTAGAGAAAAATTGAAAATTTATTATCATATTATAATAAAATTTTACATAAACCAAAAACAATAGAAGCAAAAAGCATAAAATGATGTATGAGATTAATGTTGCTATAAATGATTACTGCCTTTTTGTCAACTCTAAGGTTTGTTATTAAAGCAACATATTCCAATATTATAGCCACTTCTATGAATGAAAATGAAATGTATTATCAAGAAAACAAGCAAATCTAGTTTAATACCAAACTTGAGTATTGCAGATTTTGCAACTAAACCAACAATCCTTAGATAGTTTCAGATATGTTGATTAACTCCGGGAAGCTTAAATTATGTTCAACATGAATCTTTTAATCTCTTTTTTATTTAAAATATTGCAAAAAAATTAATATTGAATATTGTAACATCTTAAAAATGTTCATAATAATAAAATTTAATTATAACGATATTTAATAAGAACAAATTTATCATATTTATGGTATAATAAGCTAAGTTTTGTTCTTAAAAACTTTGATAAGTCATTTTTTTTAGAAGAGAAGTGAAAAAATTAAGGTTTGAGTGTGTTAGAAATTTTTTTAAAGAATATTTTCTCTGAGAATAAAAGAAAATAAGATAAGATATTTATAAAAGAGGATATCGATAATCGTTATTTGCATCCATACATTTTCCTAACATCTGAGACATGAATTTTGTGGAAATTTAACTAATAAAACTTATTTACAAGTAATTGTTTGAATACATAATCATTCTTTTTCCTAACATTCAAAATTTTTCTGTTGATTTTTCATGTATGCCTCGTGCTTTTAATGTTGTTGTGGACTGGATAGCTTTGAATGGGTGTTGTATCAACCTGCATTATTGGCCACTTGAAAGTGATAAAAATGTATAAAAAAAAGCAGAATTTTTGTCCCAAACAAAATAAAAACTTAAAAACTGTTTTTTAAAGATAAAAACGTAAATATGTTAGATATAGAACGTGGTATTTCATTTTCAGTAGCTCTCCAGATGACTTTTGAGAGATGCTTTTTTCACTTCAACCAATAATTATCTCTTTCTTCTTAATGGCAGGTAACAAATTTTACCCCCCCCCACCCCAAAAAGAAAAAGAGAATATTCTTTTTCAATAGTATAATATTGAAGAAAAGTTAGAAATTAGAAATTTTATGATAGTAAATATGTGTTTAAAAATAACATACAATAATTAATAAAATATATGATTTGAAACTAATTAATAATAACATATTAAATATATATGATATTAAAATAACTAAAAAATTAGATTAAATTGTAAATAAAACGAAATTTAAATCAGATTAAGAATACTAAATAACTACATAAATCTTAAGTTGGTGTCAAGTTAATTTGTGATACCAACTCAATCAATAACATTATTAATACATCAGATTAAGAGGACTAAATAAATATATCAATTCTAAATTGGTGTCGAGTTAATTTGTGACACCAACTCAATCAATAACAATATTAATATATATACAATTGATGAAGGTAATAAAGCGTGGATGATAAAACTAAAACATATATAAAAAGATAAAAATAGAGTTTTGGTTTAGTAGTAAATTTAACATTTTATCAATACAATTGGTATGGTTTCAAATCCTATACATATTTTTATTGTTAGTTTATAAATAAAAAGATTAAAAATCATCAAATAATATAATTTATTTTAAATATAAAATGATATTTTTGTAATTTTTCTAATTGAGTTGGTAGTAGTAAGATTTAAACACAAAAATATAAAAATATATAAAATAAATTAATATTTTAATTTATATAAATATATAATACTAAATAAGAAAAACAAATATACAGATCTATCAAATCTTAACAATCCAAATGATACAATTGTGGCTTGAGTTTATGAGAGGGCATGCATGAATGATTCCATCGTTGACCATGAGACCAGCGTGATCTTTTAATTAATGTGAGTGCTACTGCCACGATTTAATAATAATAAAAAGAAAAAGTAGAATTTAATTAAACTAATGAATAATAAAAATCATATGATTAAGTTTAAGATTTCAACAGAGTACAAGTTAATTACAATTACAGCTATATAATATATTATAATTAAAATCAAATGGATGAATTAAAATAAAAGTCACATGTATTGAATTTAAATTAAAATAATTGGAAAAAAAACAAATATAAGATTTATGTAAACGCCCAAACATAAGAAAAGCAACATTTCAAAATGGTTCTATTTTATATGGGTTTTAGATTTAAACTAAAATGTAGTACTATTAAAATGCATTAAATTTCGTTAATTAATTTTGGACCAGCGTGGAAAATATTATGATAATACAATCTCTACCCAAAGCCACATTCTGACATATTGTCAATATATATATCTTGGCCGGTTGACTTGATATTATACATTGTATTCCAGCTCTTTACGTCTCCCGTGGCGATGGAGGGAGCTGAGCAACCGCTTCTTTTCCCTCGGCTAGACGGCGAGGAGGAACAGTTACTTTCTAGACCATCAAACATCACATTCACCCCCGGCACCGATGACATCCCACCAATCAACAGCGTCCGTGACTTCTTCAGAGAATACCTGATTGAGTCCAAGAAGCTGTGGTTCCTGGCTGGCCCCGCCATCTTCACCAGCGTCTGTCAATACTCTCTCGGCGCTATCACTCAAGTATTTTCCGGCCAAGTTGGCACTCTGGCCCTCGCCGCCGTCTCCGTGGAGAATTCGGTCATTGCCGGTTTCTGCTTCGGCGTCATGGTAAATCTGTAAATTAGATTTCCGTTTTCATTTGGGTCGCTAGCTTAGTCAAAAATAACACTAATTACAATTCTTGATATTAAAACTTGAATAGCTTGGGATGGGAAGTGCACTTGAAACTTTATGCGGCCAAGCATATGGAGCAGGGCAACTTGATATGCTAGGGGTATACATGCAAAGATCATGGGTCATCCTCACCGCAACGGCTTTGATGTTAAGCTTGTTATACATATTCGCGGGCCAACTTTTGAGGGTAATAGGCCAAACGGAAAGCATAGCGGAGGCCGCTGGAATATTCGCAATATGGATGATACCGCAACTGTTTGCTTACGCGTTTAACTTCCCGATGGCGAAGTTCTTACAGGCGCAAAGCAAGATGATGGCGATGGCGGTGATATCCGGGGTGGCGTTCGTTCTGCACTGTTTGTTTAGTTGGCTGTTGATGCTAAAACTGGGTTGGGGATTAGTTGGTGCAGCCATTGTGTTGAATGCGTCGTGGATTGCCATAGACGTGGGTCAGTTTTTGTACATAATTAGCGGCACTTGTGGTCAGGCTTGGACCGGCTTCTCTTGGAAGGCATTTCAACATCTATGGGGATTTGTCAGATTGTCTTTTGCTTCAGCTATAATGCTCTGGTAAGTCCAACCTAACACTTGGGCTTCTTTGTTAAAATCCAAATTAAATAAAAACAGGGAAGTAAAGGCTATTTTACCAAACTAATCTAAAAAAATATTATATTTATAAAAATAACCTAGATTTAAAAACAGTCACCAAAATAACCTAAAATAAACAGTACCCATTGGTTTTTTGCACCCATGATTGCTTAATAATTGTGTCAGACTTAAAAAAAATTAATTTTTTGGGTTTTGGCCTGTCAATGGCCGGAACTCAGGTATTTTTTTTAAATTGTATAATACTGATATACGAAAAAAGGAAAAAAGAAAAACGAAAAAAAAAAAATTTTGGGTGCTGGTCTGTCAATGGCCGGCACCCAGTACAAATTTTAAAAAAAATTTCTTTTTTTTTCGTGTTAGAATCAGATATAAATATAGGAAAAAGTTAAAAAAAATTTTGGGTGCTAGCCTGTTAATGGCCGGCACCCAGTACAAATTTTAAAAAAAATTCTTTTTTAATTAGATATAAATATACGAAAAAAATAAAAAAAATTTTAGGTGCTGGCCTGTCAATGGCCTGCATCCAGTACAAATTTAAAATTTTTTTTTGTATATTTATATCTGATTCTAACACAAAAAAAAGAAAATTTTTTTAAAATTTTTTTCGTATATTTATATTTGATTCTGACACAAAAAAAAAGAATTTTTTTTTAAATTTGTACTGGGTGCCGGCGTTTTTCTTTTTTTCCTTTTTTCGTATATCAGTATTATACAATTTAAAAAATACCTAAGTTCCGGCCATTGACAGGCCAAAACCCAAAAAATTAATTTTTTTAAGTCTGATACAATTATTAGGCAATCATGAGTGCAAAATACGAGTGAATATCATTTATTTTAGGTTATTTTAGTGATTATTTTTAAACCTTAGTTATTTTTGTAAATATAATATTTTTTTAGATTAATTTAGTAAAATAGCCGGAAGTAAAAAAGTTACTTTAGAAATGGAGCTTTTTATTTTTTTTGTTTCAAGCAAAACAAAAACAGAATCCCCATGTTTTGCATGTTTAAATCCAATTTATTATTATTACAAAATTGAAGGAGTATGTTTAAGTATAAAAGTGTTAACACAAAAACATTTGCAGTTTAGAGGTATGGTATTTTATGGCATTGATACTTTTCGCTGGATACCTGAAGAACGCTGATATATCTGTGGATGCGTTGTCTATCTGGTGAGTGTCATTCCTTGCTTTTCTTTTTTTTAAGCATCATTTTAACCCCTAGTTGTCATTACTTGTCTTTTATTAAATATTCTTTTTATATTTGTTTAAGATAAGTGTCACTTTTGAAGATTTCAAAGTAATCTATTGCACTCGACTATGTCTGGTAGTATACGCAGGCCTACAGATTAGTTGGGTAGGGTATTACTTCTCTTTATTAACTATTCTTTTTAACATCACTATTACTTTTTGAAGATATAACAAGTTAATCATTGCACTCCTCTATTAGTATATGCAGATCTATGGATTACTTGGGTTGGATGGGGAATCTAGATTGTAATTTTTTTTTAATTATTTCAGGATTTAAGTTTAAAGCTTGGGGTTTGTTCTATTATTAATTATTATGAATTTAAAGTTATATAATTGATGTAATATATATTTAATAATATAATAATTCAAATCTAGTAATTTAATTTTATAATTTTCATAAATGATTGGAACCAAAATTATTATGGGTAAACTTTTGGTTTTTATGTAATTCTAACAATATAATTACTAAATAAATTTTAAATCATATTCATCTTAACAAAAAAACATTATTTATAACATAAAATTTAAAGTATAAACAATTAAACTAAAAGATAAAACACGATATCAATATGAAATATAGCATCAAAATTATATTTTAAACTCTTAAGAGAGTCAAAAGTCGTACAATAATATAGATCCGTCTTAAATACAAATATTCTAACATGAAGCTATCCCAAGTGGTTTTAAAACAAAGAATATTATATTTATTTGGGTTTTGACTTTATTTGAAATTTGGTATAATATTAAAAATACAAATTTACTAGACTAGTCGTCATCCACCAAATTTAATTATGAGTAATGCTCTCAAAACTCACATTAATACATAATCTTTTACTAAAAATGAAGCCAAAATCATAAACAACAATATCTTAGAAACAAAGTTATATATCAACAAATTTTGGAGCTTTGTAATTACCAAAAAACAAAAACAAAAAAAAAATTGAACTTTGCTATTCTCTGCCTTCAAAGAAATTTAGAACTTTGCTGATCAGAAAACCGTGCATAAATTATATCTCACTTATAATATATAGATTTAGAAAGAGAAATATACCAAATGCATAATTTATTTTTGAATTAACAAATGTATAAATTAAAAAAAAAAAAAAACATTTCAACTAATCGTTAACTGATATTTATATGCATCAGTTAAAGCCGATCTCTTTTACCACCTTTTGTTAGTTGAAAACTTCAAAAGAGAAAATACACTAGTAATCATTTCATACTTAATTAGTTTCTTTTATTGAAAATAGTTTTGGAAAAATAATTTATAAATTACGGACTATTTTTTTGAAAATTTTGATATTTCTTGGTGTTTAGATAATTATGTGTAAAATATTTTTTATTATTTGATTATTATTTTTAAAATTATTTTCTAAAAGTTGTTCTTAGTAAAACAAATATAACATAAATATATTTGTTACAATTGACAATTAAAATTTATTTTGTAATAAGATAGTATTTTTATAACAATAAATATCATATATAAACTCAATAATAAACAATGTTTAATTAAAATTTAATTTAAATTACATATATTAAAATATATGAGAGCGAAAAGTGACACATTAGAGCTGTAAGGGATAAATGAAGCTAAGAATGATTTAAACAAATGCTTATATTCGTATAATTAAAATAATAATATTTTATACTATAAAACATTTAAAATTAAATATTTATAAAGTGTAATATATATTATCAAAATATTAATATAAATATTTTTTAATTATTTAAAATTTAAAATTGTTATTTTCAAAATATATTATATATATTATTAATAATTTGTTAAAATAATTAATTATATTATTAAACATAAATAATTAAATATGGATGTTTAATAATATTATATTAATATTTTTAAAAATTAAAAATTATTATAGTAGTTTGGAGGTTGTCGTTTAGTAACGTGGAGTACTAATTGCGTAACGTGGAGTAAATGAAGGCAGGTGGGCATTGCAGAAGAGGAGAGTCAGGACCATTAATTGCGTCACTTTGATCGATTTCACCACAAACTCGACGCTCGCAGTTTTGTCACTGACACATCACATGACTTCTGTCTAAACTTTTCATCATATTAATAAGAAAATTCCAGTCTAACATATGCTGAACTTTTGCAGTTTGAACATACTGGGTTGGACAATCATGGTGGCTTTTGGAATGAATGCAGCTATAAGGTGATATTGAAACTGTATTAGTATCTTAATTAAATACAAAAAATAATTAATAATTACGGCAGACATTAATTTTTGTTTATAAATATTTGAATGAATGTGCAGCGTGAGAGTTTCAAATGAACTGGGAGCAGGGCATCCAAGAACAGCGAAATTTTCATTGCTGGTGGCCGTGACATCTTCGTTTATGGTTGGTGTCATAGTATCCCTAATGCTCATCATCTTTAGGGATGATTATCCCCGCTTGTTTTCAAATGATTCACAAGTTCAAGAGATGGTCATAGACCTCACTCCACTCTTAGCCCTCTGCATTATCATCAACAATATTCAACCTGTCCTCTCAGGTTTCGTCTTCTTTGCTTCTTAATTAGTTTCAGGGATATCAGTTGCCTTTAAAACATTATAAACAAAATTATTTATTATATAGGAATGGCCGTTGGAGCTGGATGGCAAACTGCTGTTGCCTATGTAAACATTGCATGCTACTATATTTTTGGAGTTCCTCTGGGTCTCACATTAGGTTTTGCGCTTAACCTGGGTGTCAAGGTATGTATCTTCTCCATCATCCAACTCAAATAAAAACTTTTCAAGAAAATCTTTATAGTGCAAGAGAATTTAAAAAAATGCTGAGTGCTGCAAACACTCAATTGCTTCTTTTAATTTTACTCTCCAGGGAATTTGGTGCGGGATGTTAACAGGAACAGTCGTGCAAACTTGTGTACTAGTAGGAATGATTTACAGAACCAATTGGACCAAAGAGGTAAGAAAAATTAAACAGATAAATAGAAAAGAACTACAAATGTTGCATCTAACTTGAATTTTATATATATTTTTTATTGCAGGCTTCAATTGCGGAGGAGAGGATAAAGAAATGGGGAGGCGAAATTCACTCTGGAGAGAAGAATATGCTACAAGATAATAATAACAATAGCTAAAAAGAATCTTAATAAGAGCTATTGTGTTTTCATCTATTGGAGGAACCCCAATTTCAGTTAGAGAACTGACAATGATAGATTCCAATTTGTCCACATTGAATTAGAATTTTCTTATGGGTTACTTCCGCTCTTTTATTTACTAAGACATAAGAAAACTAGTTTTCACGTTCATTTTCATGAGAACGTCTATGAGATTATCATTCCTATTAATAGTGGCATTAGGTTTGAAATATTTAAATAAAGTAATTATTATCAACATCCTAATTTTAAATTATCTTGAACTATTATTTTATTTTTAAATCACGGATTTGAATTTTATATAATTATTTTTACATTTATAAATAAAGTCTTATCAAGAAATTAAGTGAAAACCATTTCATAAATCTTTCATCAATAGCTATCAATGCATGTAAACATTTTTTTTTGAGTGCATAACAAACAATGTATAACTAACATGTGTAGATGATATAGAATTTTTTTTTTATATTTCAAATGTTTAATTAATTTTAATTTTATATAACATAATAGATTTCTTTTATTTTAGTTTTTAAAATTCTTGTTTTCATCTTCAACATCCATTTATTAATCATAGCTCAGAATATAATTTTTAACACAAATTTCTTTTAATTCTGACAATGTTTTGTGAAATCGAGGAATTCGTGAAGACCTGGCCATATTTTAAACACACGGACTCTCTTAAATAATTCTTACCATTAACCATTACAATAATATTAGTGCCAACAAAATTAAAATTTAAATATATTGTTTAGCGAAACAAAAAAACTCCAAATAAATGTAAACATTCTTTTCATTAAATTTCACGTCATTTATCACATGTCAATCTTACATTAGCTATTTTGTTCCCTCATAAAAAACTAACATCATTAGTATTTTTGAGGTAATTTATATGACATTTAACTAGTTTAAGTATCAAATTAGACCAAAAAAATTTAAGTATTGAATTAAGAAAAAATGTCGAATTAAGATTAAAAAACTAAAAAAAAGCTTAAATATCGAATTAAAAAGTTTTCAAACTCAAGCAACAAAGGTTATACTAAGCCTTGTTTTTATTTTCTTGTGTTCCATGAACCATTTTGTATGTACATTTCACCTATACCTTAGGATCTTCTATTAAACAATTGGGTTATAGGTAAAAAAAAACCTTCAAAGAAAAAAAGGGAAAAAATTAATTAAGTTAGTACACTAATTTCGCACCAAATTAAGCTATGTTGTTAATAAAAAAAATTCAATTGAGCTTTTTTGTTAATTATTTCTGTCTTTTATTAAGATGAACAAAATAAATTGACAAACAATAAGATGGTAAGATGTGGTAACTTCCAATTTAATTTTATATTTTCTCTTAAAAATAATAAAAAATTAAAATTATTAAAAATTATAAAATTATTAAAAATTAAAAATATTTAAAAAATAATAAAATTGATATAAACTTATAAAAATTATAAAGAAAAAATTAAAAACTTATAATCAAATTAACAAAACATATTTTGAATTTTATAAAAACATATAAAATTATTAAAAACTTATAAAAATAAAAAAAATATTAAAATTGATATAACCTTATAAAAGTTATAAAAGATTATTAAATATTATAAAAATTTATAAAAAAAATCTAATAAGTTCTAATAAATTATAAAATTTATTTTTTTAAATAAAATTATAAAGTGTTAAAAATATATAAAAATTCATTTTTTGGTTTCTCATATTGAAAATTAAATCCCTAAAATCAAAATGAGCACGTGATAATAGACCAACCGTTGGATAATGAGAATAATTGTTAGAATCAATGTTGTTTGAATTGAACCAGATCAATCGCTCAAACCATTTAGACTGAAATCGGAAAGGGTACTGGTCCAAAGAAAGTAAATTCTTTTTTTTGGTTACCCAACTCTGAAATGTTACAAAAATAGGATTTTTTTTCAAAAATAACCCGAAAGCTTTATTACTTAAAAAAATGACCTAAAATCTACAATGTCGGGCGATGTCGGTGCCAAAATATTGGTCCATGTAATCATTATGGTATTGTAACCTCCCTAACCTGGCCTAGACATTAGACTTAAATTCAAGGGATTACATCAGCCACCGAGATGGCCTAGCAGGGTTATCGGAGTTTTTGAAAATAATTATTTTAAAACATTTATTTAATTTAGTAGAAAACTTAGTTTAAATGTCGATTTATTATACCTCAACGTTTTAATTATTGTTTAGCAACAGAAAAGATGGTATTTACTTATGTTCTTAATCTTAAGAAGGATAGGTTTCCTGTAGGCTGCTCATGACCCGCCACAAGAGAAAAATTTCGAGGACGAAATTTTCTTTTAGGGTGGGAAAGTTGTCATGCCTGGTCCCCTGAGGACCCTAACTTAAAGAAAAGTTTGGGAGCTAATTGGATGGAAAGGGGAACTTGATGACTCTAATGAGATATTTAGAAAACTTGAGTGGTTGGTTAGAGGATGATTAAATTTCAATCATGGTTTAGTTAGATTGGAACCGGTTGGTTGCATAATGGGAGACATAATAATTAAGATTAAGTGGTAGCAATGGTTTGTGGAGACCGTGCTGATGGAGTATATATAGGTGTACGTGGGAATGAAATTCCTCTCAATTTTGCTTCCCCAAAATCTCTCTCTAAGCTTCGTCTTCTTCAGTCGCCATGAAGAAGAAGAGGATGTAGCTAAAGGAAGTCATGCATGTTGCAACCTTAATGCGAATTTGAGTCTAGAAGTACAAAGATTGAAAACTGGTAAGCTTCCTTATCCCTTTGAACTTGTGGATTGAAGAAAAAAAAGTAGAGTAAGAATCCTTCGAACTTTTGTAAAATTATAAATTATGGGTTTTAAAGTTTGAATGACTTCAAGTTAATCGATAAATTATTGTATGCTTAGCTACGAGGACGAATGAGGATTTAGCATTAGAATAAGCTAAGCTATTAAAAATAAAGAAGAAATGTGAGTTTTTATATCCTTTTCTGAGATGTTGAATGAATAGCATAAATTTGGTGTGAATGTGGTAAATGACTCATGCATTAGTTGGCTTGTTCCTTATTACTATGTTTTTAGTGATTCCAAATATTTGTGTTTGTATGCTATACATGGTAAACCATGGCAGGAAATTATTAAAGGGATAGATGAAGTTAGGATGGGAAAAAGGGTGATTCTATTAGATATCGCCATACGGTATTGCTGAGTGCAAACTATGATGTGCAAAGCTTCGGGCCTTGCAGAGGAGACAGTGCGATGTTTGAGCATCAAGGTTAAGAAAGGTTAAATGGAGGAATAGAAGGAATGCAATGGGAAGTGTAAATAAGAAAGATCATGGCTAGGCCATAGATCCAATTAGAGGTTATACGCCTAAAATGAGTAAGACCATAACTGAAATATGTTATGATATCATGATAGAAATGAGTAAGACCATAGCTAAAAGATGCTATAACATCATATGAAAGTGCACCAAAATAGTAAATAAGACTAATACCATAGCTGAAAGACCCTATAGCATCCTTTGATAGTCCGTCGGGATAGTAAACACGGGGTTATAGTGAGTAAGACCATAGCTGGAAGACACTACAGCATCATGGATAGTCCATCGAGACAGTAAACACAACCAATAGAATTTTGTAGGACTTTAAACATGTGTTATATTGTGTAAGACCATAGTTCGGCTATGGTGTCATGTGGAGTCTGCTGGGGCAGTAATCACTGGGTAGTCCGCGAGACAGTAAACAAGGGGTAATCTGTTGATATGATAATCAGGGTAAAGTCTGCTAGAATGGAAGACATGAGAATACCACCAGCATATTCAAAATGGGATAAAAGAGTGTGAGACCATATCTCAACTATGGCAGTATGAAGAATCAACAGGGAAAGTGGACACGGGAATTCTAAAGTGGAGGATCTTAGCAGCAACAATAATTGATGAGGGTCGCCAAAAAGGAATGAGCTCTAAGGCTGACGAAACAAGCGAGAATGTACTTGACAAAGGACCGAGACTAAAGAGTCCACGAATAAGGGGCTATTAGTGGTGGCTAAGTCTATCGAGGTCATACAAGGTTAAGTCACTTGAGTTGGAAAAAGAAGGAGTCCGTCAAGGACTAGCTGTCGAAATCACTTTTAATAATTTAAAAGAATAGGTATCGATTTTGAAAATGGGAATGGAGTCGCCACCGATCATTTATTGAGGTGTGATCGGATCACCTTTAAAATAATTTTAGGTCTGCGAATTTTGAGAAAACAGGTTCGGGAGTCGGTTACACACGAGGAAGGGTTAGCACCCTCGTGACGCCCAAAATTGGTACTGAATTGATTGTTTAATGTCTTAATGTCAAATTTTTGAAAAGATTTTAAAATACAATCTCTAAAGTTTAAACTTGAGTAAACAAAAAATGAATAATAAGACGGACTCATTTTGGAGAAATAAATTGCCACACCTAATGAGTTAGGGTGCAACAATTCGATCTTTGGAATTAAATGTGTACCCCTTTTTTAAGAAAATCATGTATTCGAAGGAGGATATTTGATTATTTAAGTCGATCAGGAAATCCAAGCCCAATAAGTTAGGGATCAATTTTCCCGAAATTCTTAAACGTCAAACATTGCCTTTACTCTAAAATTGAGATAACAAAATGTCGTATCCAGTAAGTTAGAATCCAACATTTTGAAATCTTAAGAATTTTATTGTAGAAACCATGAGGTTTTTTTTATTACCCAAGAGATGCTTAATTACCCGAATTCATCAGAAAAATTGAAGCCCAGCAAGTTAGGACACAATTCTCTCGTGAATTATGAATGTCGAGTATTATAACATCTAAAAGGGATTTCGATACTTAAACCATGTTAAACGCAAGATTTAATGAAAGAAACTCAACGGAATGATATACAATATTCAGCAATCATTTGTAAACAAATTGCAATCTAATGATCTACGAATAATTAACAAATGCAAACAATCAATACAATGCACCCGAGAACAATTCTCACATCATATATATTATGTTAACACTTAAAAACTAAAGAATTTAAAGTTCATCAAAACACTAAATAAATTAATATGCATGCAAAATGTATGAATTTAAAATGATTTAAGATGTACGTATAAGAGAAATTATAATTCGAATAAATTGAAAATAAATATTATATGTAAGAATTTGAAATAAATCACCATTATGGTTAAAAAGGAATTGTCAAATGGAATAATAATACCCGAATAAATAAAAAAGATCATAGTTTTAAAAACATATACTTGTTAATTTAAATCAATAATATTTATAAAAAAGGGAATGACATATGATATATAAAATAAAAAAAAGTGAGATACACCAAGGAGTTTTTTTGAATTCATTATGTATGTTTTAAGTATAAGTGGGAAATACAATAATAAAATCAATAATATACATTCGTATGCAAAATAAACCCATTTGATATAAATTATATATACATATGTGTTTAAGATAGTATTATAAACGCAAAAGTATATGGATAAACATTTAAAAAATATTATGAAATGTGTAAATAATAATTTACACCAAATATATGCTAATATATTAGACTAGAAAAATAAAATAATAATGTGTAATGAAATAAAATAATGTATGTGTGTATATATGTGAAAATAAGCAACTATGTATGTTAAAATAATATTACTAATAATAACAATAGTAAAAACAACAAATAAAATGATTTTTAGCAATAACAATAAACAGAGGACAAAATTGTCAAAAAAAGCCATAATGTAGGGTAAAAATCTAAAATAAATAAAAAAAGGGGTCCAAATCGCGAAACGCGCATAACATGGGGGACCAAAAGGGGAATATTCCCCACCCTCTAAAACGCGGCGTTGCAAGTTGGACTAAAATGAAAATCACAGGAAAATAGGCGGCCCAATTTAAAAGAACGATAGAAACTAGATTGAACCCAAACGAAAAAGTGGAGGACCTGACGCGCAAATAGTCCTCCCCTACCAAAACACGCGGGTCAAGCCGCGATTGGATCGCGTTATCGGGTGGGTCGCAGGCCATTAAACGGCGCCGTTTCTTTCGTTGCCTATGAACTAAAAAGAATAAAATAAAACCTAAGTCTTCAGCAGCCTTCTTTTTATTTTAAAAAACCTAGAGCAGAGAGGTACTCCCCCATGCGCCGTTCGAAGAACCAGCCGCTCAGAGACCTTCCTACCTCTCGCCCAACTCCGATAATAGCGGAGTGACCGACAGTTCGGCAATCAGGTACCTCATTTCCCTCTAATCTCTTATTTTTTATAAATATATATACTTATATATGTATTAATAACAAAAACAAAGAACAAGAGGAAGAAGAACGATTGGAAAAAGAACAGAATCACAAAGAGAGAAAAAAGAAAACCTTTGTTGTATTGCTTTTCTTTTTTCTTTACAATCTGTGTATGTGTTTTTGTATTGAATCCCCCATTTACAGATTCTCGAAAATGGCTTTATATAGCCAAGATAAAACAAACAAACATTACAATGAAATATGTATTTTTATTTGCTGTTGTTTTTTGTTTTTGTTGCGTTTTCTGTGCGTTTGTTGCGTTCGTTGTGTGCAGGGGGCTACTTGTGCTCTTTGCGTGTTGATTTTCTGCAGGCATACGGAGGCTGTACAGTGACGTGGAGGGAGGTGTTCGAAGGTGCGCGTGCGAGGAGGGGCTGATTGCGGCGCAAGGGCAGAAGGCTACTGCTAGGGTTTCTGATTTTGCTTGGTATTGGGCCGTCAGGCTAGGGATAGCCAATGGGCTGGCATTGGGTATTTGGAACTTGGGTTTGAGCCATGTTTGGCCTAGAATTTTTGTAATTTGGACTGCTATTTTATTGGACTTTTTTTTTGTTTTAATTTGATTTTATTTTACTAACGGGCCGGGCAAAAATGGGCTCTTACACTAACCTAAGGCAAGTAGTTTGTCCAGGAAATAGGGAGGATAAGAATTTGAAACCCAAGGAAATAAATGACAGATAACCAATGACCGACATTGGGTCTCCCATCTAAGGTTGTGTGGGAAAATAAATTTGGTTGAGGTGTGTTCAAGTCCATGTTCCTAGAGAACCCATATCTAGAAGAAAATTTGTGTATATTACATATAGAGAAGAAGTTAATCAACGGTAGGCTGTAGGGAAAAGGGAGAAGACAAAGACCTCATCGATACAATCAACTAATGGCCAAGGATGACTAGAGAGTGGAAAAATTATTTTTAAACTCCAATCCCTTAGTTTTGAATTTTGCTATATGTCTATTATGCAGATTCCCACTAAGTTTTATTGAACGTACAAATGGACTGCTTAATTAGGGGATAAAGTTGTCACCGAAAATCGAATGGAGGTTGAGCCAGACTTCGCCAACCTGAAAGAGAAGGGAGTGGCTGCCTTAACATGCGTATAAAAGGGTGCTCCTAGATACTATGCCTCGGGGTTTTAGTCAAGCCATAAAATTTTAGAGTTTGAAAGTCAAAGTTTTAAATGAAGTTGTAAAGCAGAAATTTTAAAAGTTGTTTATGCTAGTATATATTATGGTGTATTGTCAATTAGTTGATAACATAACTCAAACGTGTTAGCCAGTTATTCAGGATTTGTATCATCTGAGACCCGAACTCAGAGACCAGGTCGAGTATGGATGTTACAGTTTTCAAATCGAAGCTCAAAATTGAAAGTTATGAGTATTTCGAATTTAGGGACTAAATTGAATAAAATGTAAAAAAGTTATAGGTATTAGAAAAATAAAATTGTATAGGTTCATACATATCATGGTATAATATGAAAATTGTTGGTATTGATGAATTATTTAAAATAAGTATAGATCAAGAATTGGATCAAACCGAAGATAATCAGAAAGAAGCCAAAATTATCTATTAGCCACTTAAAATTTAACTTCTTTGTTGCTTTGACCAAGTAAGTTCATATGGTAATTATTCATATGGATTATTATGTACTTGGTTTCTAATTATATGTGATTGGCTGTGAATTGGTTCAAAAGTTGAGATTTGGACTAAATTGTAAAGAAATGTTAAATTGTGTAATGGATGATAAAGGTTGGGATACAATTGGCATGTCAATAGGGTTTTGTGTGCACTATTACTGGATTGGTTACAGATGATTACTGAGTTCCAGCATTTGTTATAGATACTCAGATACATGTGGCATATGTTTAGCTTAGACAAGTAACCTGGTGTCTTTTTAAAGTTTTAGCCCAGATGAGTAACCTGACACAAATATATTTAGCTCGGACGAGCAACTGGTGTAATAGAGATACCCGTGTATCCAAATCCATTTACTAGAGTTCACCGGTGTAATGGAGATTGCAAAATTGTTGTACAAAATGACATGAATTGATATGATAAGTGATTTAGATATTATACAGTTTTATTATATGTTAAAGTTCACCTTGTTGTTATTGTGATTTTTCATGTCTAGACAATTTATGTCAAGCTAGTAGCTTATTGTGCTTAATTGAAAACTAAATTAAACTTTTGTTTAATGCCTATGAACTTACCAACAATCTCCGTTTGTTTTCCATTTTTCTTGTAGATTGTTACCCTTGGAACATGTCAAGCTGGATCGACTAAAAGCTTACACTATCCTATCACCAAATCTGTGGATGTTTAATCATTTTGAACTTAGGGTTGTGGCATGTATATAAGTGTCTTGGTACATACTTTAATGTTTGAAAGTCTTGATGATTTGAACATGGAAATGAATTTGGCTTGTGAAGATTTTGTATATGTTTCATGGTAATGTTTGAAGTTTTGAGGAGGTGATATAAGTACCTTCTTGAAATTGGTATACAAAAGATTGTGGTAAAAGGTAAAATGAATGGTTAAGTGGATGCATGTTTTTGAAATAATTGATATCTAGTTGAAATTGGTATGATTGGTTGTCATGTTTGAGGTAAGTATTGGTTTGGAATTAATATGGTTCATATCAAGGTCATGAAGGTTATGATGAGTGAATTAAATTTGTATGTAATTGTAATGGAATGGCTTGATTCAATATGATATAGCATAGTTGAAGGTCGACATTTGAATGTTTGAGCTAATTGATATGTCTTGATTTGCTTTAAATCAAGTGCATGAAGGTTATGATGAGTGAATTAAATTTGTATGTAATTGTAATGGAATAGCTTGATTCAATATGATATGGCATAGTTGAAGGTTGACATTTGAATGTTTGAGCTAATTGATATGTCTTGATTTGCTTTAAATCAAGTGGATGTAGTAATTGAATATGAAGGTGTTATATCCTATGTGTATTGTATAATTGTAGAAACAGATGTCACATTGCGACGAGCTCAAGACTCCAGGCCCGGTGCAACGAGGAACCTCCTCTCCGCGACGAATCGATGTTTATAAAATTTTGTAATTAGGTCATTTTTCGATCATGGGTTAGCATTAGAGCATTTGTAAGGTTGTGTAAGATCAGATAATGGTTGACTACTACATTGAAAGTTAAATGAGTAAGGTTACTTCGGCAACGAATGTAGCATTTCATAGCTTGGACCCAATGATTTTGTAGGGCAATAGGTGTTACATAATTCATGTCGGGCCTATGTAAAAATCCTTGTGCTACAAGTCTTGTTTTATATCTAACAAATTTATTTTTCTCATTTGGTTTTCACACATACCCATTTTTACCCCACTTGCTTTACATGTTTAGGTGTTTGGACAATAAGTCCAAAAAACTCACATTCAGCAAGCAGAATTAATTTTGCTTGTATTGTGTCTTTCCAATTTGGCCAATCTTTTCTACTTCTACATTCCCCAATAGATGTAGGTTCAAGATCCTCATTTTCTATTGTTATTTCAGTAGCAATATTATAAGTAAAAATGTTGTCGGCAACTATATCTTTTCGATTCCATATTTTTCATGTAGTGACATAACTTATCAAGATCTCTTCATTATCACTATTTTCAGGTACCTAAACCTCTTCTGAGATTTTATGGTCAGTTATGTCTTTGGTCTTTTCTTGGGCACTTGCCTTTATAATATGACCATCTAGAGCATTTACTTCTTTCTTTTTACGAGTATTCTTATCTTTGGAACCAATTGGTCTACCACGCTTTTGGTGGGGCTTACTTTTATTTACTAGCAGATTATCCTACACAGATATCAATACAAATTAGCATTTTCAGTTGGTACATGAGATTCAGTAACTCTTTTAAGGTTAATAAATACATTGGCAGCTGATTTGCAATATTCTGTAAATGTATAATCTTCTAAGCTTCCAGTTCATATTGATTTGTTCAAGATTCTAAATGAGATGATAATGATGTGTCACATGTTTCCTTTACCAATTTTTTTCTTTATCCCATTAAGGTTGGGAATATTGTTTCATCAAAATGAAAATCGACAAATCCATGTTGTAAATAAATTTCTTGCCATTGGTTCAATATACTTAATTGTAGAAAGGGATTTATACCCAACATATATTCTCAACCTCTTTTGAGGACCTATCTTTGTGTGTTGTGGTAGAGCAATTGGAACATATACCATACATCCAAAAATTCTAAGATGGAAATATTTGATTTTTGACCAAATGCCAATTGCAATAGTGAGAATTTATGATAACTTTTTTGTCAAATGTGAACAAGTGTTGCAGCATGTAAAATAGCATATCCCCATACTGAAACAAAAAGCTTTGTACTCATAAGTAATGGTTTAGCAATTAATTGGAGGCGTTTAATAAATGATTTAACTAGACCATTTTGTGTATGAACATAAGCAAGAAGACTTTCAATTGTTATTCCAATAAACATACAATAGTCATTGAAAGCCTAGGACATGAACTTACTGATATTATCATGACGAATTATCTTAATTACATAATATAAAAATTGTACCCTTAATTTAATTACTTGCACAAGTAATCTCGCAAACGCTAGGTCACTAGTTGACAATAAGCACACATGTAACCATTTTATAGATGCATATATTAAAACTATAAAATATTTACATGGTCTACATGGTGGATGAGTAGTATATATCACCTTGAATACATTCTAGAAATGTATAGGATTTTGTCCCAATGTTAGATGGTGATGCTCTTGTAATGAATTTTCTTTGAGAACAAGAAGCACATGAGAATTTCTTAAATTGAATAATCTTTTGGCTTTTCAATCGATGACTATATGAATTCTCAATTATTTTTCGCATTGTTGATGACTCGGGATGGCCTAATTGGTCATGCCAAATAGTAAATGTACTTGGATCTGTAAACTTCTGATTTACTACAACATGTGTTTCAATCATACTAATAGTAGTATAGAAAGTTGTCCATGGTCGGGTCGGGCCAGCTTGCCTCAAAAATGGGAGGGTTTGGGCACAAACATAGGCTCAAAAAATGGGCTAGGGCAAAAATGGCCCATTTAGAAAATGGGTCAGGTCTTACGCAAAGTTCTTTTGGCCTGGGCCTGGCCTGTCCCGAATTTGCAATAAAAAAATCCCTATTGTTTTGTTGTTGTTTTTCCATGTTTTGCTACTGTTTTGCAATAAAGAAAATGGGCCACAATTTCACTATTATGTTGCTACTATTTTGTTGTTAATGTTTAGATATTGTATAACACTTGTTTTATTGTTAATTTTAATACTATTTTAAAGGTATTTGCTTGTTAAGTTGTACTTATCTTAGTGTTATTTAAGTATAAAGACTTTTTTAATTAATTTTCAATTTTTTGGGAAAAATTTATTTTAATATTTTTAGTGTACTATATTTTTTAAAAAATTATATAAAAAATAAAAAGTTTTAAAAATTAATACGAGTCAAGTTTTAGCAATTTTTATTCGGGTCAGGCTTGGAAAAAAATTTAGGCCCAATTTTCAAGTCGGGTCGGGCCTATCAATCGAGCCTAAAATTTTGTTAGAGCCTAACCCAAATCTGATTCGAATCGACCCATGGACAACTCTAGTTGTATAGTATAAGCTTGAAGATAAGGCCAGTAATTTCTCTAAAACACATTTCTTTTCAGATATAACTATTATAATATGCAAATACTCAATATTTTTTCATTTTTAGCCCCAATATGATATCCATTTCAACGAATATGTTTAAAACTTAATAAATTTCTCTAAGACTTTGATGAAAATAGTGCGTCAACTATAATAAACAGTGTCCCTCGGGGTAATAATATTATAGCTCTTCCGGAGCCTTCGATTAATTTTGCACTACCAAATATAGTGTTGACATTTTCATTGCTTGTAATTAAATAAGAAAAATATTTTTTACTAGTAAGCACATTATGCGTTGTAGCATTGTCTGCAAGACAAATGTCTTTATTATTGATCTTGGTTTCAACCAAAAGATCCATATTCTTCATTAAAACAAAATACATCATAATAGATATTATAAACATGCAACAATTATAACAAAATATACTAAAAGCGTACAACATTCATACAAACATTTTTAGCTCGATAGTTCAACTCAAAATCGTCAAGAGGGGGTGAATTGCTCTCTTAAAAATTGGTGGTTCTAAAAAAAAGATAAAGACAATAAACACTTCGATTGATAGTGGTTTGACCCCAATTGCCTACTCCAGTACCATAGCTTTTCACAACTAAGGATTTTCCTAAATTCACTAATTTGATAACCTTTGAGGACAAGATTTAATCTTGCAAACTCCCTTTAGGTTTCTACCCAAACTTTAAGACACAAGCCCTCTCAAAGAGTAAACACAAACAGAAAAATAAGAAGAAATCCTTACAAGATTGAATTGTTTGCCAATTAAGCACTAAAAAATAAGAATACACTTGAGCTAAAAGAATAACAATGAAAGCTTACAAGTGTGTACAAGAAAAGTATGAAAGTTGAGCACAAAGGTTGATTGATCGATCTTTTAAGCTTGAATTATCTCTATTGTTGTAGTAGGATATTTGGAAGCTGGTATTTATAACCCTTAATTGATTTCCAACCATTCTGGTTGTTGGAGATTTTAATAGAGTCATTAAGGATGTGAAAACTCACTTGCAACAGCGAGTATCGATACCAACTAAAAATTTATCATTAATTTTTACATTAACTACAGCATTCAGTGATCATTGGAGATGAAGATATCGATACCAGAAAAATGTTATCGATACCATATGAAAATTATCAATACTAGATCGATACTTAGTTGAATTTGTGAAAAACAGAATGTCAATTTGGTATCATTTTTAAAAGAGGGATTAATATTTTGAAAACCATCGATACTTCGCCAAAAAGTATCTAGAGATATATTGACTTATTTTAAAAATAGTTTGATTATTTGAAAGAATTCTTACTTGTTTAAAATAATTTTAACTTTATTTTAAAGTTGATTCAAAAATTTTCTAAGACTTCAAAATAAGTGTTCAAAATTTTCTTCTCTTAGACTTCATTTGAGAAATTATTTTTCCAATATTTTGTAATTTTGTTCAACTCCAACTTTTATTCAAAAATAATTTAATTTTTTATATCAAAACATATTATCAAATAAACCTTAGTTTAACAATCTCCCCATTTTTTTATATAACAAAACATTTGGTAAATTTGTTATTGAATAAATTGCTCCGCTTAATAAAAATCATTTTCAATTTAAGGCCTAAATAGAAAATTGAAAAAAAATAAAAAAATTTGACATTGATTTTTAATTTGAAAAAAAAAGTCATATTCTTTGCATAAATTCAATTTAATTTTGATAATATCAATCAATTTATGTAACAACTCATTTTCAGTGAAATCGAAATAGTGGTTTTGAGACCACAAATTTGATGAGTAAATTATTATTTTATTATTATTTTAATTTATATGGAATTATAGTAAGGTCGTATTAAAATTTCGTTAAGAAAATTTGATGTTTGCTTAATTAATTAAGTAAAAAAGACTAAACAGTAAAATATGAAAAAGTTGAGTTCTATTAGCTAAAGAAGTCTAATAGGCATGGAATCTTAAACTAAAGGAATTAAATGGTAATTAGACCATTTGATTAGTTAGTGGATTTATATGGATTAGGTTTTATTGCAATTTTGATAGTTTTTAAAGTGCGAAAAGGTAGATGAATAAATAAAACTAAAATAAACTAAGAAAACATGTTCATCTTCTTCATTTCTTCCTATCACCATCGAAATTCATCATTTAAGGTTAGGTCTAGGTTCGTCCAAGCTTCTTTTAGTGCATCTAAGTGATTCTGAGCCCCGTTTTTAATGATTTTTATGTTTTTGAGTTTGTTGTAGCATAATCTAGCTAGCCCAAGGGTCAATTTGTAAAACCGTTAAAGCTTAAGGGTTATGCCATGGATGTTTTTGAATAGTTTGTGATTTTAAACGATGGATTATGAATCTTTGTTGAAAATTAAACAAGTTTTGTTAAAAGATTTTTGATGAATTTTGGAATTATGGACTAATTTGTTAAAGGTATAAATTCTAGGGTTTGTTTGTGAAATGATGGTAAATAAGAGTTTTTTTAAGGTCCCTTGCATGTTTGATTAACATGGATTTAGATTAAAATAGTTAGATTTTAAATTATAAGCTTAAGGACTAAATTATAAAAAGTTAAAATGTTAGGGATAAATTAGTAATTTTATATAAATGGTGAATTATGAATTGAATTGAAGTTTGAGGTTAATTGAAGTACTTAATTAAATATAATTATCTATTTAGATCAAGATAAACCTCAACCAGAATACCATTTTAGTATTTAAATATTATTTTTTATATTATTTAAGTAAAAAAAACCCCTTTATTCTAATTCTAATATATCCAAACAATTTTAAAATAACAATATAAATATTTAAAATATTAAAATAATGGTAAAAAAGGTTGAGCAAGAATAAAGCGTAAAATATTAACTTTGTTTTCGCCCTTAAGAAAAAGAATAAAAACATTGTATTAAGGAGTTGATCATGTTTTGCAAAATCATTTTATACCAAAGGAATGTTAGACCGAAATAAAGTCATATGTAGCAAAAAAAACCAAAACATTTGATGGTAGGAAAAATTATCGATAAAATTTATAATAAAAAAAAAGTCGTTTCGGTAATTTTTTAAAAAGATAGTGTAATTTCTGAAATGTTTTTTTTTCAACATATTTACATAAATTGCCCGGATTTAATTTTATTTTTAAATTCGAATAGAAATTTATACCGTTTCAGAGTAAGTTTAGATAGGCGGTGCATTTACCTGCGGTTAGTGTAAAAACAGCGGTGACGGTAAAATTAGATACTATAGCAATACTGTAGCGTGAGACAAAAAATAAACTAAACACACCGTACTGCACCTAATCGTCCATCCAAACCCTACCTCAATCTCCAACCACAGCATTCTTCTAGCCAAACATATAATCTATATATATCTTGGCCGATTGCTCTTTGTGCTCTCCTATGGCTATGGAGGACGCTGAGCAACCGCTTCTTTCCCCTCGGCTAGTCGGCGAGGACAGCCACCACCAGGAGCAGTTACTTTCTAGACCATCAAACACCACCTTCACGCCCGGCATCGATGACATCCCACCGATCAACGGCGTCCGTGACTTCTTCAGAGAATACCTGATAGAGTCCAAGAAGCTCTGGTTCCTTGCTGGCCCCGCCATCTTCACATCTCTCTGCCGATACTCCCTCGGCGCTATCACTCAAGTCTTTTCCGGCCAAGTTGGCACTCTAGCTCTTGCCGCCGTCTCCGTGGAGAATTCAGTCATCGCCGGTTTCTCCTTTGGCGTCATGGTAAATCTGTAAATTAAATTTCCTTTGTTAATAGTTTTAGTTTTGTTAGCTTAGTTACAAATAACAGTAATCACACAATACTTGATTAAAACTTGAATAGCTTGGGATGGGAAGTGCACTCGAAACTTTATGCGGCCAAGCATTTGGAGCAGGGCAGGTTGATATGTTAGGGGTGTACATGCAAAGATCATGGGTCATCCTCAACTCAACGGCTTTGATGTTAAGCTTGTTATACATATTTGCGGCAAAATTTTTGAGGGTAATAGGCCAAACAGAAAGCATATCGAAGGCGGCCGGAATGTTTGCAATATGGATGTTGCCTCAACTGTTTGCTTACGCGTTCAACTTTCCGATGGCGAAGTTCTTACAGGCGCAGAGCAAGATCATGGTGATGGCGGTGATAGCTGGAGTGGCGTTGGTTCTGCACACTGTATTAAGCTGGCTCTTGATGCTAAAGCTGGGATGGGGCCTAGTGGGTGCAGCCGTTGTTTTAAATATGTCGTGGATTTTCATTGTTGTGGCTCAGTTTTTGTACATAATTAGCGGTGCATGTGATCGGACTTGGACCGGCTTCTCTGGGAAGGCATTTCAACATCTGTGGGGTTTTGTTAGATTGTCTTTAGCTTCAGCAGTAATGCTCTGGTAAGTCACCTAGGCAGAAAACTTAAAATCACTTTTAAAAATGAATTAGGTCTTTTTATTTTTTTCAAAAAATAAATCCCTAAATTTATTCTTCCTATTTCAATCTGATTCTATTTTTGAGACATGTTTTATAACATTTTTAAGAACGAGTTTAAACCCTTTACCTAAAACTATTTTTAAATGCTTAATTTTAATTTCACGTAATTATTTATATAAACTTTAACTTTTTATCTAATTTTCATAAATTATTAACATTTTTATTTATTTCACATCTGTTTACATTTATTTATTTTATATTTATACCGAAAGTTAACGTTTCAAAATTGATATAAGTTTTTTAAAATATACTTTGAAACAAATACATTGAAAAAAATTAATTTTAAATTTGGGATTTTTAGAATTATTTTTTAAAGAGTGAGGCAAAGGATCAGCCTACTTGTCAGTTGAACACCTACCATTCAATCATTTTCTTTAAAATATTTTATGAAGACATGACAAGATAGAAACAATATCATTTCTCATTTGACCCTTTTTTTCACCTCAACAACCTTTAAAAATAAATCATTTGTTACAGTATTTTTTAATGTCGCTTGACATATTAATTATATCAAATTATAATATAATTAGTGATTATAATTATTATATAAAAGAATAGTTGTTTTAGCTTAGGTGGTAGAGTGTGTGATGTTTAATTTGATAGTTGTAAGTTTAATTCTTACCTATAATATTTTATTAATTTTTGATAAAATAATATTATTTGTGGGAATTGAACTGAGCCAGGCGATATTAGAAAATATTGTAATAAATAATCCATTTTGATAATTAATTTGTAGGGTAATTATTTTAATATTTAATTATTTATTTTAAATTAATGGGGTAAAAAATCCTTATTGGACATCTTTTCTACGTTTCCATTACCTTTATGACCTAAAAAAACAAGTTTCCTTAAATTTCTATATCCAATTATTTTCTTTTAGATTTAAAATATGAGTGTACTCTTGGGTTTTTATTTAAATAATAAAAAGTATTAATTAAGAAAATGGACATATTTTAGATTATTTAGGAGTATTATATGTTTTTTACAGTGAAATTGGATGTAGTCAATGTGACGGCCGCAGTTATAAAAATAATATTTTAATAAAAATAAATTAAAAAATTCCCTTACTTTTAATTACTTTTTTTTTAATTTGGAGTGATTATGGTATAATTTTGAATTTTATACATCTATTTTTGGATTTATTTATTTTTATTAACATATTGTTTTTTATAGATGGTCCAAATCTGACACATTGGTGGTATTTAATTTTATTGTAGAAAATATATTATTCTAGTAAGTAATTTATAACATGTTTTATTTTTGTAATTATATTTTTTTTGTATTATTTAGGTAAAAAAATAATGTATTCTTGTAAAATTAAAATTTTGTTCATATGCTTTTATTTTAAATTTTTTAAGATTTCAAAATTTAAATATAATTATTAACACTATTGAAATTATTTTGTTAAATTTAAATTCATTACGAGCTATTTTTTAATTACATTAATATCAAGTGAGTATTATTTTGTTATTTTAAAATATCACACCAATAAATTTTACAAAAGTAAATATAACAGTATTAATAATTGAATTTAAATTCTAAATTTAAAAAATAGATAGTTAAGATTCCAGGAAAAGAAGAGAGAAATGGTTAATAAATGTATAAAATGATTTGCAGTTTAGAGGTATGGTATTTCATGGCATTGATACTTTTCGCTGGATACCTAACGAACGCCGAAGTATCAGTGGATGCGTTGTCTATCTGGTGAGTGCATTTCTTTTAAGTAATCATTTTAACCACTACTTGTTGATTGTGGGGCACTGTTTGTTTCTATTAAATGTGAAGGTCGCCTACTGGAGGATCTGCTGATTTCATCTAAAATCTTGCATTCATTCAACAAATAAAAGTTTCAACCACATCTGATGCACGCAGTTATGTCAACAAACAGACAATAACAGTGACACACATGCATACCTCATGATATTTTTCTAATCTTATAACTTTCCAATATATGAATAAGAAAATTCCCGGTAAATATATAGTTGGTATAAAAGCAAATTAATTTTATGTTTAGCTGTAGTTTTATTATTCTTGTTTAAATTAATTTCTTTTTGTTGACATCCCAGTATATGAGTAGAATTAAGAACTGATCTGGAATGCTGAATTGTGCAGTATGAACATATTGGGATGGACAATCATGGTGGCTATGGGAATGAATGCAGCTATAAGGTGATACTGAAACTATAAAGTATATAGTATCTTAACAAATTAAATGCACAAAAATAATTAATAATAATGGCAGACATTAACTCTTTTTTTTTTATTAAAAATGAATGAAAGTGCAGCGTGAGGGTTTCAAATGAATTGGGAGCAGGGCATCCTAGAACAGCGAAATTTTCATTGTTGGTGGCAGTGTCGTATTCATTTATGATTGGTGTTACGATAGCCCTTATTCTGATCATCTTCAGAAACCATTATCCCTACTTGTTTTCAAACGATTCACAAGTTCAAGAGATGGTTATAGACCTCACGCCACTCTTGGCCCTTTGCATTACCATCAACAATGTTCAACCTGTCCTCTCAGGTTTGACTTTACGACATCCATTTTCATAATTTTTTCCAATTTATGTTTTAATGGAAATTTGATTGCATAGGTTTTAAGTTTACGTATGATATAGGAATGGCGGTTGGAGCTGGATGGCAGACTGCTGTTGCATACGTAAATATTACGTGTTACTATCTGTTTGGAGTTCCTTTAGGTCTGACGTTAGGTTTCCTGCTTCACATGGGTGTCAAGGTACGTCGTATCTCCTTATCTCCTCATTTGGTAAATACCTATATTATCTGTTTGGAGATCCTTTGGGTCTCACTCTCACATTAGGCGAGGCCTTTGGTTTGATAGAATCTTATCTCAGTTTTTGGAATTTTGTTGAGTGGGGGAGCTTTCGCTGATATCATACAGGATGTTTTGGTATGACTTCTTGAGAAATGCGTAGGCATGATTTGGGTTACTGGTTTTGGTGTTTCAAGAGCATATGGGGCTTGTATTTAGCTGGTGCAACGGCCTTAAAAGTTTCTACTTGTTGCTGAGGTCTACTGCAGTTGATATTGATTGTTTATTTTTTTTGGAAGAGTTGGATTTTGAGAAATGTTTTTCTTAGTATTAAGAAAGACTCAATACTGCAGAAAATAACAACACAATATTTCTGGAAAGATTATTTCTTCATTGATATTTCAGAACGCAAACCCTACTATTTATAATACAAGTATTAACAACTGTAACAACCCCCTTAACAACCACATTAACTACTAACCGTCATAACTACCTGCACACCTTAATACTTAGCTTAGCTCAATTGCTTATCTTTTTAATTTTATTTACATTTTGTTGTGCAGGGAATTTGGTGTGGGATGTTAACAGGAACAGTCGTCCAAACTTGTGTACTACTTGGAATGATTTACAAAACCAATTGGAATAAAGAGGTAAGAGAAATTAAATAATATCCATCATTTTATGATATATATATATATACAGAAAAAGTGGAAATGCTGTATCTAACTTGAATTATATATGCGTATTATTGCAGGCTTCAATGGCGGGGGAGAGGATAAAGAAATGGGGAGGGGGAGGTGACGTTGACACTAAAGAGACGAACATGTTAAAAAATAGTAATAACTGAAGAGAATGTTAAGCACTTCAAGCAGTACCTAAAAGCGTGGACTGAAATATATTCGTCCATTATTATCCCCCCCCCCCCAATTAACTTGGATATTTGAAAGTTTATTTTTATCTTTTATGTTTTGAGGTATCTATTTCATAATAATTGATTAGTTTTTTGCCCATGCATTTAAACTCTTTCACGGTATCACAAGCCTAAAGCTAAACGGTATTTGTTTTATCTGTTCTCTTATTGGAATGAACGAAATTAATCTTCTCCCACCTTATCTGTCCCGGTACTTACTACACCCACAATTCCACAAGCAATTCCTAATGTTAAAACCGCATCCTCTCTTCCTCCCTTACTAACCCAAATTCAGCCATCAACATTATGTACTACAACTGTCTACTCTTCTTCTTCTACGCAACAACTTCTTACAACAAATGTCTCTGCTCGAGAACCAATCAAGCTTATCCCGCGCCAATCAAGCTTATCCCTTCTAACTATCAGGAATGGTATACACAATGGCGATCCTTGCTTATTGGATATGATGTGAATAGCGATCCTTACTCATTGGATATGATTTCACATCATATGTCACAGTATCACCTCTCTCTATGCAAACTACTTTTTGGCTTCGTTAGGATCAACTGATTCTAGGTGTTTTGGTTGCTTCTCTTTCTCCTGAAGTTGTCTCTCATGCTCTATCGGGGCTATTTTACTAAACTGACTCAAAAAAATTTAATATTTATAAAAATAATTCAGGTTTAAAAACAATTACCAAAATAACCTAAAATGAACAGTAAAAAGGGGTTTTGGCCTGTCAATAACCGGCACTACCTGATATTTTGGACCTATGATTGCTTAATGATTGTGTCAGACTTTAAAAAAATTGAATTTTTTGGTTCTGGCCTGTCAATAGCCAGCACCAGTGTATTTTTTTTAAACCATATCATACTGGTATACAAAATTTTTTTTAAAATTTTTTTTAGTGCTGCATTGTCAATGGCTGGCACCAGTATACGAAAAAAAGTTTTTTTTAGGTGCTGGCCTGTCAATGGCCGAAACCACCAGTATAAAAAAAAGCATCGTTGGGATCACGATGGGACTGATCATCATTATCGGACCCTTCATCACTATCTTCTATGGTGGCCAACACCTCTGGATGGACTTCTAGGTGAGGACACGAGTCTGGGGTGTTATATGAACATCCACCGGTGTTTGGATTTTCGGGAGTTGGCGTTGACCGTCCAAAACCCGACTGATCTTCCCAAGAGACGTTAAGATCAAAATCAATTCCGGAGGGTTGGCTTCCTGGAATTACCACTTGAATGGGATCTGATTCAACTATCTTCGCGAACAACTCAACCAGGCTAGAATTTTCTATCTCAAGGGGGCAACAAAGTGCTATCATTGTCCCTAAATCATTATCATCTTCAAGCTCTATTTCTGAGAACATTAGCGGATCAGTTGAAACCGAAAATTTGTAAAACAGTCTCAACATTTGCTCTCCGCAACGGGTTGCTATCTTTGTACTTATTTTTCGTTTTAAATCCAACAGCGAAATCCGTTTGTTGAATCTCATTTCTATTTTTTTCGGCTTCGAAATACACAGCCTTCTTCAGTTGTATTTATCATTTCTCCATCGAAATGAACATAAAGAAACAACATTTGGGAATTCATTTTAAAAAATTTTTTCTTTCTTCTAAACAAAGGAAAAAAAATTCAAACCAAACAAAATGGACGATAAAATACCTATATATTTGATAAATTTGGTGCCAGCCATTGACAGGCCAGCACCAAATTTTTTTTCGTACTTCTGGTGCCGTCTATTGACAGGCTAGCA